>NC_036849.1:26147262-26149420 GCF_002910315.2 Salvelinus sp. IW2-2015
TGTGTGTGTGTGTGTGTGTGTGTGTGCGTGCGTGCGTGCATGTGTAACCACAGATAACAGTGACCTGCACTTCAAGGTGTCCCGGGACCGTTACAGCGCGTCATCACTCACCATGGAGAGCTTTGCCTACCTGTGGGCTGGAGGCAGGGCTTCCTACGGAGTAGCTCAGGGCAAGGCCTGCTTTGAGATGAAGGTGAGGAGAGATATCATCATCAACAACACACACACACGTGGTCAATCAATCGATCAAGTTATTTTATAAATGCCTTTTTACATCAGCAGTTGTCACAAAGTGCTTTACAGATACTAAAACCACTGATGATGATGATGATGATGATGATGGTCTGAACAGAACATCATGACAAACACACACACGCACACACACACCTCACCCTCTGTGTGTTCTCCCCAGATCATTGAGAAGATCCCAGTGAAACATATCTCCAGTAAAGGCATGGACATCCATGAGGTTCTGGTGGGCTGGTCACTAGCCAATGGAACACTGTTACTGGGTGAGTGAACCATTAGACCAACCAATATAATTCAGTGGACTCCTGATATATGCTCAGGGAAACCCCTGGTGTGTTGTGCTGTTGTATGGTAGCTCCTTGTCTGACTGTGTGTCTGTCTGCTTTGACGTCCTCAGGAGAAGAGGAACACTCGTATGCCTTCTCTGCCAAAGGGAAGAAAACCACCAACTGTGTCACAGAAGACTTCGGAGAGTGCTTCGACGAAAACGATGTCGTCGGATGCCTAATCGTAAGATATTTTAATAATCCATTTGTTTGTCACATTTCGCTCAAAGAGCTAAATATACACTTTAGCCAGTTAAAAAATAAACATCAGCTAACAGATTAAACTGCTGCTGCTTTTTCCACTGATGATGATGTTCGTCCTCTCTCCTGCAGAACTTTGAAGGCTCGGAGGTGGAGCTGTCGTTCAGTAAGAACGGTAAGGACCTAGGCGTGGCCTTCAARGTGGACAAGGCATCTCTGGACGGACGGCCGCTCTTCCCTCACGTCCTCTGTCACAACTGTGCTGTAGAGTTCAACTTCGGCCAGAGGGAGGCGCCACTGTTCGTCCCACCGGCCGGCTACAGCTTCCTACAGCAGGTCCCTGTGAGCAAGAGGGTCCGAGGCCCCAAGGGGCCCGACACCAAGGATGACTGTGAGGTGAGTGCGTGCTGGTTTTCATGTTATTGAATGCCCATGTGGTGTTTTCATAATTTCCATTTCCAACTCTGTATCCCACATTTGACGACACATTACATTGCAGCCATGATTAAAATGTCTCTTACTCTCCCAGGTGATCGTGATGGTAGGCCTGCCTGGCGCTGGGAAGACGGCGTGGGTAACCAAGCACACTCAGGAGCACCCTGGGAAATACAACATCCTGGGAACCAACACCATCCTGGAGAAGATGATGGTGAGTGATGCTGAAAGGGACAGGACAGTTCTACAGTCCAGCTGAAAGGGACAGGACAGTTCTACAGTCCAGCTTAAAGGGACAGGACAGTTCTACAGTCCTTAAAACGACACCTCACCTTAAAGAGGCATTCAGCTTAAAGGACAGACAGTTCTACAGTTCAGCAGTTCAGCTTAAAGGGACAGGACAGTTTACCTTAAAAAGACACCTCACCTTAAAGGTCATTCAGTTTGAAGGGACAGTTACCCCAAAAGTCAGATGATTCGTACCTCAAAATTCTTTTTTCTCCTTTGCCAGATCGCCAGTCTTGAAACGCCAAATGAAGGACTCACCAAACTCACCGCCATCTCCCAGCGTGCACCTCCTTTTCCTGGGAAAAATTCATTGAGATCGCTGCACGCAAAAAACGCAACTACATCCTTGAAGGTAACCATGTTACCCACATTGAAGCTCTTTTTTTTTAATGATCGGTTCAATTGTTGTTATTTTTGAATATTTAGATGCCGTTGTAAACAAACAACATTTGATTAAGTCAGCATCATCATGAAAACAAATACTACTTGGTTGTATGCATGGAAATGGAATGATTCAGTAGGTGTAGGTGGGATATGACTTTAACCCTGGTACCTGTTCCTCTTCTCTCTCTTCTCTCTCTCTCTCTCTCTCTCTCTCTCTCTCTCTCTCTCCTCTCTCTCTCTCTCTCTCTCTGTCTTTCTCTCTCTCTCTCTTCTCT
>NC_036849.1:26149445-26171903 GCF_002910315.2 Salvelinus sp. IW2-2015
CCTAGCTAAAGCGCATTCAGGACAGACGTTTTACAGTCCAGCTTAAAGACAGGACATTTACATTCAGCTTAAAGGGACAGGACCAGTTCTACAGTCCAGCTGACAAGGGACAGAAGTTAACAGTCAGCTAAAGGGACAGACAGTTCACAGTTCCAGCAGTCACGCTTAAAGGGACAGGCAGTTCTACAGTCCAGCTTAAAGACAGACATTCTACAGTCCAGCTTATAAGTGACAGCGTCAGTTCTAAGCATCAGCAGTTCACGTTAAAGGGACAGGACAGTTCTACAGCTTCAGCTTGAAAGGTGACAGCAAGTTCTACCAGATCCAGCTTAAAGAGGACAGGGACAGCTCACAGTCGCTTAAGAGCAGACAGTTCTACAGTTCAGCTTAAACGGACAGCGACCTATCTCCAGTTCTACAGTTCGAGCTTAAAGGACAAGACAGTTACTACAGTCCAGCTTGACAGCATACGCACGCTGGACAGGACAGTCTACAGTTGCGCCAGCTTAAAGGACGGACCAGTCTACATTCACATTGCAGCTAAATAGGACGAGGACATGCTTCGAATTCCAGTCCAAGCTTAAAGGGACAGGAACCAGTCTCTACAGTCCAGCTTAAGAAGGACACTACAGTCAGTTAGGCAGGACAGTTCATAGTTCAGCAGTTCAGCTTAAAGTACAGGACAGGTTCTACAGTTCAGCTTAAAGGACAGACAGGTTCTACAGTTCAGCAGTTCAGCTTAAACAGACAGGACAGTTCTACAGTTCAGCTTAAAGGACAGGACAGTTTCACAGTCAGCAGTTCAGCTTAAAATACAGACATTCTACAGTTCAGCTTAAAGGACAGGACAGTTCTACAGTTCAGCAGTTCAGCTTAAAGGGACAGACAGTTCTACAGTTTCAGCTTTAAAGGACAAGACAGTTCTACAGTTCAGCAGTTCAGCTTAAAGGACAGGACAGTTCACCTAAAAAGACACCTCACCTTAAAGAGGCATTCAGCTTAAAGACAGGACGAGTCTTTACAGTTCAGCAGTTCAGCTGTGAAAGCAGGACACTTACCTTAAAAGACCCGCACCTTAAAGGTCAGTTGCAGTTTGTGAAGAAGTCACCCCAAAGTCAGCAGAGTCCGTACCCAAAATTCTGATTGGCTGCCTTTGCCAGATGCGTCAGTCGTGAAACCCAAATGAAGGAACGTTCACCAGAAATCACCCCATCTGCCAAGCGGCACCCTAGCGGCCTGGGGAAAAAGTCATGAGATCGCGGCACGGCAAAAACGCAAACTACAGCCTTGACAGGTAACCTTGGGTGACCCACATTGGAACTTGTTTCTTTGAGGAGTTCAATTTTGTATTTTGAATATGCCACGATGCCTGTGAAACAAACAACATTCATGGATGTAAGCAGCATCAGGTCATGAGAACAAATACTAACTTGGTGTAGTGCAAGGGAGAATGGAAGTGACAGTAGCTGGGGAGTGGGATTTTCAGGATGACACCCTTACTCGGGGGGGCGCGCTCCGTCTGCGCTACTTCCTGAAGTCTGCGCGCTCGCCGGCTTACTGCTACTTAGAGGCCGATTTTAGGCACAGGCACCAATTTCGTCGCTCGCCGGCCCGCGCTCCGACCAGACTCGGGCGGCCCGGCGCGCGCCGTCGCCACCACGTTTCAGCCGGCGCTTCCGCGCGCGTTTCCCGCGTCCTCTCGGCGCCGCGCCATGCTCGCGCGCGCCGCTCCTCGGCTCTTGCTATGCCTCACGCAGCTGTTCTTTTCTGTCTAACGGCCCCCCTGCCCATCTAGACACCTGTGTTTGTGTTGTAATGTGTGGACTGCCCTAAGCTGGCCTGCCTACTAATGAGACTATTGTTGTTTTTGTTGGGCCCTGTCATCAAACGTCTAGCGGGATGCAGCAGGAACAGGCACACTCACAGATCCAGTATGTTTCACTGTCTAAAACCAGCAGTTCGGACTAGGGCTAGCATGACATGAGTATTTAGTGTCTTTATGGTCATCTTAGGTGATCTACCTTACCATTACATCTGTAGTGTTGACAGTGGTTTCAGTGTACAATCGGGGTCCAGACCAAATGGTCATTGGAACAGTACCACAATGAGCGAGGGAAGCTCTGTAAGTTACCAAACCATTCTCTACAATTAAACCGGTGCCATTGTCATCCAAGTTCTTCACTTAAGACTCCATTGTTATATTTAGATACTAATTAATCAGTATTTGGACATAGATCACTTGTAGGTTGTTAGCTTGACTTTCATGGTGAGTCACTCATGTTGCCTACTACCATACAAAATTCCTAACCATGGGAGTAAGGGAACTGAAAGGTCTTTTCATTTTGTACAAAAAAATAAGAGGATTTTTAGTAATTTAGCAGGACGCCTCTATCCAGAGCGGGCTTACTTATACAGAGCAATTAGGGTTAAGTCGCGCTGGTGCGCTACAAGGGCACAGTTGGCTCGGGAATTCGAAACCAGATACCTTTCCGTTCTGACCCAATGCTCTTAACTAAGTTACCCGTAAGTAGATCAACAACAGCATCTTCTGACGAGTCGCAAGCGACGGAGGTTGACCCACAGGGCAGTTCAGCCAAAGAGTGGTCTAGAGGGTGCACCCATGGCCAGAGGCCCTAGTGTTTGCAACAAGTCCAGCGGGGATGACAGGCGCACGGAGAACCACGAAGCTTAGACAATCAGACCCCCACTCTATCACAGGAAAGCTCAATAGAGGACTTACACAAAGAAAAAAACGGATGCGCAAGCATTTGTGCTCGAGTTGTTCATTGGGAAAACGTATCCCCAGGACTTTAAAAAAGCGCACCGTTGAGCCATGACCTCAAATAACATTTAGCAATAAAGAGAACAGTCGCTATAAAAAATCCGAAGCATGTACATTATGAGGCAAACCACAGAGGACGTGGACGCGTAGCTTACTAGCAGATAATGGCCAACCATTTAAGCTATCTAGCAATTAAGATAGACCCTTCGAATGATGTATGGACTTATTCAAAACCTATACAAGTAGCATGACTGCACAAGTTTATTTAGCCAACAATGGTGGAGGCAATGGCTGCAGCGCGCGCTGGGCCGGAGTGACATGGCTGAGCAGACAGCCGTGTGCCTGAACATGCCACGAACGGATGGGAGGGTGTGGATTGAGCATAGGCCGCGCGGGTTCCCGCCAGACGCCGCTCCGATGTCTGGTGCGACACCGCGTGCGCGAAGCCAGTGTGCGACTAACGCACAACATTGAGAGTGTTGACGCGCGTGGAGGGCAGAAGGGATGGAGGCCGCCAATGCGGCGAACGACAAGGAGAGAGGCGCCCGCCCGGTGCCCCAAGGAAAAGCCAACCGCAAAGGCACGGCCCCTCAAGAACGAGCGTGCAACCACCTCCAGACCGGGTGCGCTCAATCTGGGCCCAAGGAGTGACAGTCAGCCCCGAGTGGGAAGCGACCCAGTAGGACGAAGTAAGGGGAGCTGGGGCAGAAGACGTCAAGGAGCGGACCAGAACGGTGTCGGGAGGGTGAGCAAGGTCGAATGCCACGTACATGACTCGTCATGACAATAAATTCTACAGTGAGTTGCCAACAGAGAGACGGGGGCTCAGGTCTTTAAGAAACCCCGCTTGACTAGCGTGAGGCTTAGCTTGTGCAATGATTAGAGTGTGAAGCCTTGCAGTGCGCGCCCGAGCCCTGACGACACCTGGATGCGCAGGCCCCCAGAGGGTGCCGTCCCTCCGAGTCCCCTCACGTGCCCCCTGCATCTGCCGGCCAACCGATGGCTATGTTTCCGTAACAGTACTCCCACCTACTTGCAACAGGGTAACCGGGAGTGTCCGCCTGGCCAGCAGGTCACCCAGTGATACGGCCTCTGGATAAAGTGTCTTCAGCACACGTACACCAGGGTAATAAAGTGCATCATCAATACAAGGGCATCATTGACAATGAGGTAGGCAAAGAACCGACATGACCCCAGGAGGAGGGAAGAGACGGGGACAACAGGGCCACGTGAAAGTGTCACACAAAGTAAGCGCCAAACTAAGATAAACACGAGCGACCACCAAGGTTCGTGATCTAGGTACGACACCCATATTAGTGTCACTTGAACCTGTACGCCCTAGCAGTCGGGAGGACGAACGAGTTGATAAACGACAGCGTAGCACGAGGTGGTTACTGAGCCTCGTATAAAAGAAAAAGTTAACAACAAGCAACATACAGAGGTGCGAATTAATCTCTTAATACCAGGCTCAACTCTCAGAGGTTTACGCAAAAGCAGGACCCAGCTCACTCTACTGGCCTAGTCTGCATGGCACGGGCGAGGTGTGCAGACACAATAATGTGTCGACGAAGGGCCGAAGACGCAAAGCAAGCGTCCTAAAGTCAGACACAAACAATAAGCAGAGAGCTAGAGTCAACTGGCGTAGTGCTTAAAGAATGAAAGAAGGAAACTTCTATTTGAACTATAAAATCAGAATACGCCCATCCGAGTGTTCATGAACCAGCGGCACAGAGGGTGAGTGTGCGGCTCACGTTGAGTAGGGAGCACATCCGCAGCACGGTCGTGAGGGCGCAGTGAACGCAACTTCACCTCTCCTTTTTCTATTTGGTGGCAGGCTCTAGAGAGAGGGAGTTGCTAAAACGACGCGTGACCTAACCGCTATTCAGCGCACAGGGCGGGATTACTCATGAAGCCATGAGCCAAACTCTAGCACCCACGCACCAAAAAGTTACAGGCCTCACGCGAACGTGATATCGCTCTTGATTCTGATAGACGATACCAAAACTAAAAATGGCTACGATGACACCCCCTCTCGCCTGACAAAGACCCCGTTTGCCACCCCGCGCAAGAGGCGTTCAACTCCCGGACGCCGCCAGACCGCCCCCCGCCTCCGTCACTCGCTCCGCCCGTCGGTGGAGAAAAAGGAACATGTCCACTACGTCATGACCTTCTGGAGACACACATAGCGGCGGCGAGACAAAGACAACAAACCGCGGCGCGCATCGGCGCGGGTTTGGGGGTAGTCGTGTGTAGTCGTGGCCCTGTTAACCGGGGTTGGGAGGAGCCGTGAAACCGCCGCAAAGATAGGCCTCGCCGGTCGAAACGGGGCCGTGCATCCCCAGTCATGCTGTGATCCATAGGATTCTGCGCAGGAGACGTAAGAGCTCGATGGATGCGATGTGTATGGCCCTTTGAAACGGGGACGTTACATGGTCACGACACGGAGTGATTGTTAGGACGCCAGACGACTCGTCGGGCCGTGCGGGATTGGAGATAGCATTGAGGGCCGGTTTGAGGGGGGAAGACGCGCAGGATGAAGTTCGTGCCACTACAACGCTACGGTACACAGAGACAGCACTTAGGTTTAGACAGGATCCCAGCTTGCTTTGCACGGTCGTTGCCCATCGTGGAGGGCGGTAAATGGAGGTCCGAGCGGCAAGTACGGGGCGAGGAAAGGAAGGGAAGGGAAGCGTCAAGGAAAAAAAAATGAAGGCTGCACGAAACCGAAAACGCATTTGCATAATCACGTAGTAACAAACAATAAGGGAAGTCAATGTGATATATAGAACTTACACAAGCAGACCCGTACTATGATAGCACAGGAAGGGGCCCCAGGGGCACGACGGGTAGGGCGAAGCCAGGTCGATGGGGGGCTCAAATAAGGGGTAGAAACTACTGGATAAATGGGAGATCCTCTCTCTCTCTCTCTCTCTCTCTCTCTCTCTGTCTCTCTGTCTCTCTGTCTCTGTCTCTCTGTCAGACCAATGTGTCGGCCCCGGCCCAGAGGAGGAAGATGTGTCTGTTTGCAGGCTTCCAGAGGAAGGCCGTGGTGGTGTGTCCTACTGACGACGACTACAAGCAGAGGACACAGAAGAAAGCCGAGACGGACGGTAAAGACGTCCCCGAGCACGCCGTACTCAAGATGAAAGGTGAGCTACAACAACCTAGAATACCTGACAGCCATAACACCTGTTACCTGTATCAATAACACATGAGAGCTTACATTACATTTGAGTCCTTTGGCAGACGCTTCTTTCCGGGCTGACTGACTGATTTGTTAGGGGTTGATATATCTCTCTGTTTCCCTCCTGTCCTCCTGTAGGTATCTACACCCTGCCGGAGCCAGGGGATTGCTTCAGTGAGGTGTGCTTCGTGGAGCTGCAGAAGGATGAGGCCTCCAAGCTGCTGGACTTGTACAAGGAGGAGAGTCGCTCCGCCCTGCCCCCAGAGAAGAAGGCCAACCAGGGGGGCACGCCGCCCAAGAGAGGGGGCAACCACCGCGGCCGTGGGGGCAGAGGGCAGGGGCAGTGGGGAGGAGGTCAGGGCCAGAGGGGGGGCAGAGGAGGCTTCCAGATCAGAGGCAACTTCAGGGGAGGTGAGCAATGTGTATTTGACTCTGTAAATAACTCTAATACTTGAGGTGTATGTTTGTGTACTTGGTATGTACAATATATATTGATCTGTGTGTTTGTCTCTGCCCAGGCCCAGGACCTCGTGGTGGATTCAGTCGTCCCCCCAGAGGTTTCCTCCCTCCTCCGGCCTTCCGAGGGGGCTTCTCCAACCGGGGCAACTTCAACAGGGGGAGCGGGGGCATGCCCAGCAGGGGGGGTGCACCCAGGGGGGGTCCTGGAAGGGGCAACATGGGGAACATGGGGGGTAATAGGGGAGGCAATATGCACCGAGGCAGCATGACCCGCGGAGGAGGAGGTGGAAGAGGACGTGGGGACAACAGGGGCAATTTCACACAGGTGGGTCACTAGTTACTATACCTGATAGTGTCCTTGACTAGGACTACACCGAGTCTGACTCTTATCAGCTGGAGTGGATTGTTGGATTATTTCATTTCTATGTAGTTTTCTGAATATAACAACAACATACAGTACATTTGTATAACCCACCAATCATACTGGAGGTCAGCTGGCAGTCCCAGGTGTCTGATGGCTGTTGTGTTTTCCGCAGAAGTTCAGAGGCAGAGGAGGCAACAATCGCAGCTTCAACAAGAACAGCAACTTTGGCATGAACAAGGCCCAGGCCTTCAACCAGAGCTGGCAGCAGGGGGTATGTACTGCTCCTGATGTAGCTGGACGTAGCGCAGCACAGGCTGGGCAATGTTTGCACCTTAGGACCAATGGAATGGTTCAAAACGCTTACCTTTAACCTCTGTCTTCCATCTTTAGTTCTGGAACCAGAAGCCATGGAGCCAACAGTACCACCCAGGATACTACTGAGCATGTGCGGTAGAGAGACTGACTGACAGCACACAGACACACCCCCTCACTACAAACCCCGTCCACCCCGGCGCATAGGCGTCAACTCCCGTTACGCTCCATTTTACCTTCTCCCCCTCCTCCTTTTTCCTCTCCTCTTCCTTCGTTTTAGGAAGAAAGAGCATTCAACTGCTGAGATGGACTGCCGGTTCTGAGACAAAGACAACAAACGCTTTCTGGGCTCCTTTACTTTCTGCGTTTTGATTTTGTATATTTGTATTGCTTTTACGTTTCAGAGCCGGAGCTCTCAAGCATTCGCCTTCAGAAACTTTGGCTTTCATCCAGCATGTGATGTCTCTTAAAAAACTTTTCAGGGTTCTGTGTTTTTATCTGTAAAGATGTACTTTTTACTACAACGATCATGATGATGATGATAGATATTTCTTTCCGATTCTTTGCTTTATATTATGTTGTTTTATGTTTTTAAGAATCAGGAGAGGCTAGCACTCACTTTAGACACATAGCATTTGTGAGGTGTCGTAATTCTAGTCCTGCTGCAAATACGTTTGTTTCTAGTAAGTAAAGTGAAGTTTAAGCTGTAATAAAAAAAATGATATGCTTAAAAATATATATATAAGTGTAATTTAACTAACAGACAGCCCACATAAACACAGGAATGGCTCTCGATGGTGCATCTTACTTGGTATGCGAATCCATATTTTTCAATGTCAAAGGTGTTAGAAAAGCCTTTGATATGAGAAGCACCGTCTCAGATAGAGTAGCTGTCTTGTTAAAATGAATAAAATGTCTTGCTATATCCTGCATCAGTTGCGCATACATCCAATCTAAAGACCAAGGCCGTCCTTCAGTAAGGCACTCCTTTATCTATCTTAATTGGTCACTTACATTAGTACTCCGTACCAGAGCAGATAGGCCATTCCATGGGGCACGTTCAGTGGAGCACAACGTTATCTAACATTCAGATCAGGGATGGGCAACTGAAGGCCCTCGGACCAATTTCAAAATKTGGTTGTTGATCAGCAGTTTATTGTTTGTAATGTCAGTCGCTGATAGTCACTCAATTAGCCCATGTCAGCTAAAATGTTTTAGATTGGTAAATTAGTCTAGCGGCCAGCTATCTAAAATGCAATCATGGTTGAATTACCTCCCGGAGGGCCCCCGTGAATTTTGTTAGTCAGTCTCACTCAGATATCATATTAAAAACAGCAAATTTTCCTCTCTGCCCCATGGCAAAATGAATAGAATGGCATGAAATCAGTTATAAAATTGCAAAATGTTCTCTACACCCCATGGCTAAATGTGTAGAATGGCASGCAATTAGGATCACTCTGGGATAGAACTGTCCTGAATAGAGCTGACATGATTCCTTAMACTACGTGTCCGAAAGGCAGGTTTGTTGTACGCAGTATTTTTTTTTATATCCGATGGGGGTGGGGGTCTGAACTCAGCATGAGGGACCGCAGTTGCGCCACAGTTCCATTCAAGAAGTAGAACAAAAACCACAGTTTTACATCAATGTGGTTCTCTCCAATAAACAATTCTTGGAAAAATGGGTTTTAACTGCCAACATTAAACATTTCACTCTTGGACTTACATGATCAACCTGGTCCTTAGCAGGTTTGTCTGAGTGAACCCAGCTCAAAGCGCTTAAAGATACTACACAGCAATGTAAAAACATTACTGTGTAGAACAAACCTACCTTTCAGACACTTAGAGTAAGGCACCTTCAATATGTCCGCTCCATTCATGAGTTCTATCTGCAACGTTCAGTATATTGCATCCTCCTGAACATGACCCTGTTTTCAACACCTCTGATATCCTACTATTAGCAATAGAACTAGGAGTTCTCACCACCACTGATAGCCTACTATTAGCAATAGAACTAGGAGTTCTCACCACCACTGATAGCTACTATTAGCAATAGAACTAGGAGTTCTCACCACCACTGATAGCCTACTTAGCAATAGAACTAGGAGTTCTCACCACCACTGATAGCCTCTGTTAGCAATAGAACTAGGAGTTCTCACCACCACTGTAGCCTATCGTTAGCAATAGAACTAGAGTTTCTCTCACACACCTGATAGCCTACTGTTAGCAATAGAACTAGAGTTCTCTTCAACACCTGATAGCCTACTGTTAGCAATAGAACTATGAGTTCTCGTTCAACACCTCTGATAGCCTACTGTTAGCAATAGAACTATGAGTTCTGTTCAACACCTCTGATAGCCTACTGTTAGCAATAGAACTTAGAGTTCTCGTTCAACACCTCTGATACGCTACTGTTAGCAATAGAACTATGAGTTCTCGCGTTCAACACTCTGATAGCCTACTGTTAGCAATAGAACTATGAGTTCTTCGTTCAACACCTCTGATAGCCTACTGTTAAGCAATAGAACTAGGAAGTTCTCACCACCACTGATAGCCTACTGTTAGCAATAGAACTATGAGTTCTCGTCAAACACCTCTGAAGCCTACTGTTAGCAATAGAAACTATGAGTTCTCGTTCACACCTCTGATAGCCTACTGTTAGCAAATGAACTAGAAAGTTCTCCTCACCACCACTGATAGCTTACTGTTAGCAATAGAACTAGGAGTTCTCACCACACTGATAGCCTACTGTTAGCAATAGAACTAGGAGTTCTCACCACCACTGATAGCCTACTATTAGCAATAGAACTAGAAGTTCTCCTCACCACCACTGATAGCCTACTRTTAGCAATAGAACTAGAAGTTCTCCTCACCACCACTGATAACCTACTGTTAGCAATAGAACTAGGAATTTGGCGCTAAAGGCTCAAATTCCTTTGGTAAGGCCTGGAAGGCCCCATATTGACAGTGACACAGTCCAACAAATAGACATTATTTTATTCTACAGTACCATGCTTTAAAGTGCTTAAGATTCCATAGTAATGAAATTTAAGTAACGATTTAAGGCCTTTAGTTGTTTATTGTAAATACTTTTGAAATTAATTTGATTGTAGAACTGTTATAAAAGGTAGTCCTTTTTTTGTGGATGGGGTCATTTTTGTTGGTTTTATTTTTTGAACTGTCAAGGTGCATACTTTCATTTACATTTGGAAATCAAATTGTCTTGAATCAGTGCTTTGTGTGAGTTCCACTGGAATATTTAAGCTGGGCTCATTCAGACGAAGCTGCTAAGGACCAGATTGATCATGTAAGTCCAGGAGTGAAATGTTTCAATAGGGGAGCACCCTGTGTATGTTGTGTGTGTGTTTACTGTTTGTCTAATAATTGCATATTGGAGAGAACCACAATGGTATATAACTGTTGTTTTTGTTGTATTTATTGAATTGAACTGTAGATTAGGCCTAAATGTATTTTGGGACCAACACAGTGGAATAACCCTGACTTCTCAGAGAAGCATTTAAATCAGGCTGAAGTAAATGTTACTACTGTCTACGGTTTCAACAGTCGTGTGGTACATAGCCTAGAGTGGGGTGGTGTGTTGAAAGAGTTATTATTGTCAACTCTCATATTTTTACTCRGTGTATAAGCAGTATAAACCGACTGACAAGGCTCATTATTGAAGGTGCCTTCAAAAGAAATTGTTACACCTGGACTTATTCCACATTTTGTTGTGTTACCGCCTGAATTCAAAATGGATGAAATCATTTTTTWAAGCTCACCCATCTACACACAATACCCCATAATGACAAAGTGAAAACTTGTTTTTAGAAATGTTTGCAAATGTATTGAAAATGAAATACAGAAAAATCACATTTAGATAAGTATTCACACCCCTGAGGCAATATTTTGTAGAAGTACCTTTGGCAGTGATTACAGCTGTGAGTCTTTCTAGGTAAGTCTCTAACGGCTTTCCACACCTGGTTGAGCAACATTTTTATTTATTTATTTTATGTAACCTTTATTTAACTAGGCAAGTCAGTTAAGAAGAAAATCTTATTTACAATGACGGCTTAGCCCCCCGGGCCAAACCCTAACCCGGACGACGCTGGGCCAATTGTGCGCCGCCCTATGGGACTCCCAATCACGGCCAGTTGTAATACAGSCTGGAATCAAACCAGGGTCTGTAGTGACGCCTCTAGCACTGAGATGCAGTGCCTTAGACCGCTGCACCACTTGGGGGCCCCATTTGCCCATTATTCTTTTCAAAATTCTTCAAGCTTTGTCAAATTGGTTGTTGATCATTGATAGATAACCATTTTCAGATCTTGCCATATATTTTCAAGTACATTTAAGTCAAAACTGCAACTTGGCCACTCAGGAACGTTCACTGTCTTCTTGGTAAGTAACTTCAGTGTAGATTTGGCCTTGTATTTTAGGTTATTGTGCTGCTGAAAGGTGAATTAATCTTCCAGTGTCTGGTGGAAAGCAGACTGAAGCAGGTTTTCCTCTCAGGACTTTACTTTCCTCGCAGGTTTTCCTCACAGGACTTTACCTGTGCTTAGCTACATTCTGTTTATTTTTTTTACCCTGAAAAACTCCCCAGTCCTTAATGATTACAAGCATACCCCTAACATGATGCAGCCACCACTATGCTTGAAAATATGAAGAGTGGTAAACACTTTGTATTCAGGACAAACATAACACTTTGTATTCAGGACAAATAAAGTTAATTGCTTTGCCACATTTTTTGCAGTATTACTTTAGTGCCTTGTTGCAAACAGGATGCATTTAAATAAATAAAAAACCTGTACAGGCTTCCTTATTTTCACTCTGTCAATTAGGTTAGTATTGTGGAGTAACTACAATGTTGTTGATCCATCCTCAGTTTTCTCTTATCACAGCCATTAAACTCTAACTGTTTTAAAGTCACCATTGGCCTCAAGGTGAAATCCCTGAGTGGTTTCCTTTCTCTCCAGTAACTGAGTTAGGAAGGACGCCTGTATCTTTCTAATGACTGTGTATTGATACACCATCTGAAGTGTAATTAATAACTTCACCATGCTCAAAGGGATTTTTAATGTCTGCTTTTTTTTATTTTTTACCCTTCTACCAATATGTGCCCTTCTTTGCGAAGCATTAGAAAACCTCCCTGGTCTTTGTGGTTGAATCTGTGTTTGAAATTCACTGCTCGACTGAGGGACAGATAACTGTATGTGTGGTGTACAGAGATGAGGTAGTCATTAAAAAATCACGTTAAACACTATTATTGCACACAGAGTGAGTCCATGCAACTTATTACGTGACTTGTTAAGCAAATTTGTACTCCTGAACTTACTTAGGCTTGCTATAACCAAGGGATTGAATACTTATTGACTCAAGACATTTCAACTTGAAATGTTTAAGTAATTTGTAAACATTTTGAAAAACATAATTCCACTTTGACATTATGGGGTATTGTGTGTAGGCCTGTGAATACTTTCTTAAGGTACTGTGGTATTATGAACCTGGGGTGTATTCGCTAGGAACCAAACAGAAGCAAACAGAACGAAATGGTGAGGGACTTACCGGAATATGTCCAATAGAAACTACAGTTTCCGTTGCAAAACGTTTTCCGTTCGGGGTAAATGTTTTATGTTTTCTGTTTCCAACTTCTGAATACACCCCTGGCCTGACATAACTATGTTACGTTAGTGTGGCGTAATAGAGAGCAGAGGACCATGGAACCAGGCCAGCCCAACCTAGCTTGACTGTCATGTAAATATCTTCTATTTCTGCTTCCATAGAATCATAAGGCACTATTTTGTTCCCTTTGAATGATATTAGAGTAGAAGGTACCGGTACATTTTATTTATGAGTCATGTCTTTAACGTGTGTTTTAAAATGAGATGAACAACAGAATGGACTGTGGTCACCTTCACAATCAAGTCTAATGCAAGGGCAACATGTCCCTTTTATGTTGTAAAATGTTGTTTTTTTCAACAAACTATTTTATTGCCCATGTCAAATTTTTGTTCTAGGTGGACTTTTATTAAGGAATATGTGTGGCACAAAAAAAGAACACAATTAGAATGATTAAGGATGGCATGCTCTGTAAAACAGCAGGTGATTGAAGTGAGGCTTGCTTGTCTAAGTGCTAGTGGATGGACACATTTCAAGTATTTGGTCTGACTTGTACTGTCTGAGACAATGTTTAGCATTTTGTAACATAGACTAAAACCTGTTTTTTGTTTCTTTCTTTTTTATTCCTTGCTATGTTTTGTATTTTGTTATGAGGAAAAAAATATTAAAATAAGATGGAAAAAAGCTGACCAAATACTTACTTTATTCCTTTTCTCACATTTTGTGGAGGTAAAGTGATAGTGATGCCCTTTTTGAAAGGTATGAATAAAACGGTTCAAAACGTGCGTATGTGTGTTCCACCACTTAAGCAGAGTAGAACATAGGTTCCCAACCAGGGGTACTTGGCCTATCCACGGTGGGTACTTGAGAGGACTCATGAGGCCATAGGATTACTGTCAAAATACGCATGAGGGGGTACTTCACGCATGAGAGGGTACTCCAGGCAGAGCTAAATTCAGTTGGTGGTACAGTAAGCGAAAAAAGGTTGCGAACCATTGGAGTAGAACACTATGTCTAGTAGAGTCACCGCAAGAGGGCGATACAATGTTGTGCGCACTTACCTGACCTCAGGTACCACTGATTCAACCAATGGATCCAACATTGTTTTCAGAATTTAAAAAAATGTAATCCAAAAATAGCTATTATCTTAATTTGTCTACATGAGTAGGTGAAAATATACTACAAATACTCAGAGATGGGTAGTATTTCTGTTATTTGTATTTGAAATACATATTTTAATTACTTCTGAGTATTTTGTGTGTTGTATTACACTGGGCTGAACTACACAACCTGTAATTTGTATTGTCAAAATACAAAATACTTTTCTATACCATTTCTTTATAGTGGTTCACAATTTTGTTGCCCCCTTTCACCCTACATTGGTATAAAGAATCTGATGGCACTATGATGTAAAAAGAGCGTCTGCTAAATTAACTAAATGTATATGTAAAAATGAACAATTGCAAAGCATGCTGAGTATTACTCTAATGAGCTCCGCCCCAAAATAAGGCCAATGACAATTCCCAGTGTGCTTTGCAGTTGTTAATTTTGACATATACATTAACATTTTGGTAATTTAGCAGATGCTCTTATCCAGAGTGACAGAGCATTCAACTAAGGTAGATAAATAACATTATAAACTGGGGGTTCGAGCCCTGAATGCTGATTGGCTGAATGTTGATTGACCAAACACATGCTTTTCAACCGATCGCTGCCCGCACCCGCCCGCCCGACTAGCATCACTACTCTGGACGGTTCTGGCTTAGAATATGTGGACAACTACAAATACGTAGGTGTCTGGCTAGACTGTAAACTCTCCTTCCAGACTCATATTAAACATCTCCAATCCAAAATAAAATCTAGAATCGGCTTCCTATTTCGCAACAAAGCCTTCTTCACTCACGCCACCAAACATACCCCCGTAAAACTGACTATCCTACCAATCCTCGACTTTGGCGATGTCATTTACAAAATAGTTTCCAATATTCTACTCAGCAAACTGGATGCAGTCTATCACAGTGCCATCCGTTTTGTCACCAAAGCCCCTTATACCACCCACCACTGCAACCTGTATGCTCTAGTCAGCTGGCCCTCGCTACATATTCGTCGCCAGACCCACTGGCTCCAGGTCATCTATAAGTCTATGCTAGGTAAAGCTCCGCCTTATCTCAGCTCACTGGTCACGATAACAACACCCACCCATAACATGCGCTCCAGCAGGTATATCTCACTGGTCATCCCCAAAGCCAACACCTCCTTTGGCCGCCTCTCCTTCCAGTTCTCTGCTGCCAATGACTGGAACGAATTGCAAAAATCGCTGAAGCTGGAGACTTATATTTCCCTCACTAACTTTAAACATCAGCTATCTGAGCAGCTAACCAATCGCGGCAGCTGTACATAGCCCATCTGTAAATAGCTCACCCAATCTACCTACCTCATCCCCATATTGTTTTTATTTACTTTTCTGCTCTTTTGCACAGCACTATTTCTACTTGCACATCATCATCTGCTATTTATCACTCCAGTGTTCATTTGCTAAACTGTAATTACTTCGCTACTATGGCCTATTTATTGCCTTACCTCCTCATGCCATTTGCACACACCATATATAGACATTTTTTTTGTATTGTGTTATTGACTGTACGCTTGTTTATTCCATGTGTAACACTGTGTTGTTGTTGTGTCACACTGCTTTGCTTTATCTTGCTCAGGTCGCAGTTGTAAATGAGAACTTGTTCTCAACTAGCTTACCTGGTTAAATAAAGGTGAAATAAAATAAAATATATACCACAAACCCTCCGGTGTGCCTTAATACTATTATAAACTGGTTACCAATGTAATTAGAGCAGTAAAAATACATGTTTTGTCATACCTGTGGTATACGGTCTCATATGCCCGGCTGTCAGCCAATCAGCATTGAGAGCTCGAACCACCCAGTTTATAATTAAGCAGTAATGCACGGAGGGGGTGTGGCATTTGGCCAATATACTACGGCTAAGGGCTGTTCCCACGCACGACGCATCGAACCACCCAGTTTATAACATACCGTATACCACGGGTAAGACAAAACATTTATATTTACATTTGCAAAATTATCTTCTATTTTATTTTCATACATTGGTTTTTAGGATATTTTGCAGTTGTATTTTGTCATTGTAATTTATTTCCATCCCTGGAAATACAGTCAAACTAGCTCAAAAGTATCCCACTGTAGAGACTAGCTCAAACTGCAAACCGAAGAATCAGGTTTCCACTAGTTACCACACAGCCACAAATAGCAATATAATAGAAATTCATGAAAACCAAAATGTGATTTTTGGTCTTAATTTAAGGTTAGGCATAAATTTATAGGTGTGATTAAAGGTCATTGTTAGGTTTAAAATCACATGTTAAGAGGGGAAATTGTAGAAATAGGCGGGGTTTAGGGCTGTGGTAACTAGTGACGACCGAAGAATATGTGCCCGCCCCGAGCTAACTACTTCCGCATTGTTGTCACTCCCCCTCCACAGCTACTGTTGACCCTGCTGCATACACGCTTGAAACCACTAACTCATCTGCCATCCCGGGGATACTTGTCTTTTAAATCCAGTTTGTTTGCAAGCCAACTTGCGCTGATCTCGTCCTTGCTGCTGTAGGAGTTCTGTCGAGTCCGCAGCCACTGCTGGCCATGGAGCGAGGAAGCGGGTTTTCATTCATGAAGTATGGGACGGCAGTGTCTCTTGCGATGTTTCTGCTGGCGTACTGGTTCCGACCTCCCGGGGAGTCAAGGCTGGATGACCGGCTGGACACGGTGCTGTCCTCCCTGCTGCGGGCTGAAAGCAAAGTGGGGATTAACAACGCCAGACCCAGGGTGGCGATAGGTGAGAATCCTGGATAACCAGCTAGCTAAGCCTAACATCAGTTAGTTAGCTCAATTTAGCCACGTATATTAGTATTATCTCTGGTTTAGGTAACCTAAACGCAGGAGAGGTGGTGCATTTTGGATGGGGTTCTGGATTGGTATGAAAACTATGGTATGAAAACTATCTGGTAAAGCAAGCACCACCATCTTTTTATCAAACCATTTTCAAATATTGTGGTTTTATGTAGCTTTAGCTAGCTAGTGAGCCAAATACCATAATAATTAGGGAAGTAGCCTAGCTGGAATGTTTTGTTATCATTGACATTGTCAGTCAGACCCATTTGTTTCTTACTGTTCTTTGTTACATTAACTTGCCAATCCAGTACTGTACAGTAGATGTATTGGGGAAATTTAGTTGTCGTTGGTTTAGGCCTAACTAGTTTTCCATTAACCAGTGATGAACAGCTATCTGTATAGACCCTCTTTGTGGACTCTGGGGCAACAAGCATGTGTTATCTCTGCATTTAGGCATAAAAACTCCTTTACAGACACTACACACGAGAGAACCCTGAGGTATTTGGAGACTACTGAAGGCATCCAGTTTTGTAACTGTCACGAGTGTTACCAGTTTTTCTGCATTCTGGCCCCAAAAGCCACTGTTAACTTAGTCAGTTATATCTGCACTGTTAACTCAGTCAGTTATCTCTGCAGACACATGGCTAGACTGAGTAAAGGTTGTGGAGATCTGGACAAGAGTCTGGTATGTGGCCCTGGGTCCAAGGAGTAATGAAGAGATTAGAGACAAGATCACATTTTATGGGTCGCAAACACATATTTAGCAGATGTTATTGCGGGTGTAGGAAAAATGCTTGTTTTCCTAGCTCCAGCAGTGCAGTAATATCTATATTACAAAAATACACACATCTAAAAGTAAAATGATGGAATTAAGAAATATAGAAATATTAGGATGCGCAATGTTGGAGTCCGGAGTATAAATGTTTGTGTGTGTGATGAGACATATAGACATTATGGACAGTATGTGGATTGAATATGTAGTATATCTTCATAATATGTAGGATAGAATAGTATATGTACTACAATAGTTAAATAGGATGGCATTGACTAGAATACAGTATATACATATGAAATTAGTAAAACAGTATGTATGCATTATTAGAGTGACCAGTGTTCCATGTCTATGTACATAGAGCAGCATCCTCTAAGGTGCAGAGTTGAGTAACAGGGTGGTGGCCGGCTAGTGACAGTGACTAAGTTCAGGTACTGGGTGGAGGCCGGCTAGTGATGGCTATTTAACAGTCTGATTGCCTTTGAGATAGAGGCTGTTTTTCAGTCTCTCGATCCCAGCATTGATGCACCTGTACTGACCTCGCCTTCTGGATGATAGCGGGGTGAACAGGCCGTGGCTCGGGTGTTTGATGCCCTTGGTTTGATGCCCTTGATGATCTTTTTGGCCTTCCTGTGACATCGGGTGCAGTAGGTGTCCTGGAGAGCAGGAAGTGCGCCCCCGGTGATGCGTTGGGCAGACTGCACCACCCTCTGGAGAGCCCTGCTGTTGCGGACGGTCCAGTGCTCGCTAGGCGGTGATACAGCCCAACAGGAATGGGAGACATCATGGCATAGGCCAGACATAACCTCACCCCTCATATACTCAGTATTGCACATCCCCATTTCTCTGAACCTTGAATATAATGCTGTTGCACAACTGTATAATTCAATATCAGTGATTCCTGTACCTTGCACAAGCCTTTTGTTTTACACAGTTAGTTACATGAGTGCAATTACGCTACGTGAGTATACATGAGTCACTTATGAGTGACTTTGCAGTAATGATTGTGTTTTGACAAGGGGGGGTTGGGGGGTGCTGACATAGTGAGCTCACTGCGGGGATTGGGGACTGTTGTGCAGGGGGCATCGAATTATGTTCCCTCAAATACTGTTACCTTCCTGTCTCTGTCTCCAGGTTTGGGGGTTGTGTTGTGATTGTCTACAGTATTAAATACTGTTACCTTCCTCTCTCTGTCTCCAGGTTTGGGGGTTGTGTTGTGATTGCTACAGTATTAAATACTGTTACCTTCCTCTCTCTGTCTCTGTCTCCAGGTTTGGGGGTTGTTGTGTTGATTGTCTACAGTATTAAATACTGTTACCTCTCTCTCTGTCTCCAGGTTTGGGGGTTGTGTTGTGATTGTCTACAGTATTAAATACTGTTACCTTCCTCTTTCTGTCTCTGTCTCCGGGTTTGGGGGTTGTGTTGTGATTGTCTACAGTATTAAATACTGTTACCTTCCTCTCTCTGTCTCTGTCTCCAGGTTGGGGTTTGTGTTGTGATTGTCTACAGTATTAAATTACTGTTACCTTCTCCTCTCCCTCCAGGTTTAGGGGGTTGTGTTGTGATTGTCTACAGTATTAAATACTGTTACCTTCCTCTCTCTGTCTCTGTCTCCAGGGTTGTGTTGTGATTGTCTACAGTATTAAATACTGTTACCTTCCTCTCTCCCTCTCTGTCTCCAGGTTTAGGGGGTTGTGTTGTGATTGTCTACAGTATTAAATCAGTTTTACTTCCTCTCCCTCCAGGTTTTGGGGGTTGTGTTGTGATTGTCTACAGTATTAAATATGGTTACCTTCTCCTCTCCCTCCAGGTTTAGGGGGTTGTGTTGTGATTGTCTACAGTATTAAATATGTTACCTTCTCCTCTCCCTCCAGGTTTAGGGGGTTGTGTTGTGATTGTCTACAGTATTAAATACTGTTACCTTCTCCTCTCCCTCCAGGTTTAGGGGGGTTGTGTTGTGATTGTCTACAGTATTAAATACTGTTACCTTCTCCTCTCCCTCCAGGTTTAGGGGGTTGTGTAGACATCCTCGTGGACGGGGTGAGGTTGCTGAATAAGATCGGCCTGCCACCCACAGACCAGCCTCTCCATCATGACTACATAGAGAACGCTGATCAGCTGGCAGAGAGCTTCGCTTACTTCTTCGTCCCGGGAGCCGCTGCAGAGTGAGTGGCCAAGCACTGCGTGGTGTTAAATAACTGAAGAGCAAAGGCGCTTAGAAACACACGCGTGTGTGAAACGAAGAGACGAGGGGGGATATTTCTAGTTGAGGAGCAACATGGTGTTAGCAGGGTACACACTCAGAGTCAAGGTCCTGATACGCTACCACACCTTGTAGACTAAGGCATTCATCATAATTAATAGTCTAACGCCGTTCCTCTCACACCTTCTCATATCAACAATCTTTGGCTTGGACTCCAGTTATCATCCATTTCTGTGTGAAGGGGCAGTCTGCAGCTGCTACAATAATGATACATACAGTGCCTTCAGAAAGTTATACATTGAGAGTTTGTGTCACTGACCTACACACAATACCCCATAATGTCAAAGTGGAGTTATGTACTTAGACATTTTTACAAATTAATTTGAAAGTGAAACGCTGAAATGTCTGAGTATTCAACCCCTTTGTTATGGCAGACCTAAATGCGTTCAACAGTAAAATGTGCTTAATAAGTTGCATGGACTCACTCTGTCTGCAATAATAGTGTTTAACATGATTCTTGAATGACTACCTCATCTCTGCCCCACACATACATATTATCTGTAAGGTCCCTCAGTTGAGCAGTGCATTTCAAACCGATTCAACCACAAAGACCAGGGAGGTTTTCCAATGCCTCGCAAAGAAGGGCACCTATTGGTAGTTGGGTAAAAATAGAAAAAGGAAGACATTGAATATCCCTTTGAGCATGGTGAAGTTATTAATTACACTTTAGATGGTGTATCAATATACCTAGTCACTACAAAGATACAGGCGTCCTTCCTAAATGTTGCCGGAGAGGAAGGAAACCACTCAGGGATTTCATCATAAGGCCAATGGTGACTTCAAAACATTTAGAGTTTAATGGCTGTGATAGGAGAAAACTGAGGATGGATCAACAACATTGTACAATTAACAAAAATATAAACGCAAGAATAAGGGTGTGGATCAGAAAACCAGTCAGTATCTGGTGTGACCACCATTTGCCTCATGCAGCGCAACACACATTTACATAGAGGTGATCAGGCTGTTTATTGTGGCACGTGGAATGTTGTCCTGCTCCTCTTCAATGGCTGTGTGAAGTTGCTGGATATTGGTGGGAACTGGAACACGCTGTCGATCCAGAGCATCCCACACATGCTCAATGGGTGACATGTCTGAGTACGCAGGCCATGGAAGAACTGGGACATTTTCAGCTTCAAGGAATTATGTACAGACCTTTGTGACATGGGGCCGTGCATTACCATGCTGAAACAGGAGGTGATGGCGGAGGATGAATGGCACGAAAATTGGCCTCAGGATCTCGTCACCGTATCTCTGTGCATTCAAAATTCTATCAATAAAATGCAATTGTGTTGGTTGTCCGTAGCTTATGCATGCGCATACCCCCGCCACCATGGGGCACTCTGTTCACAACTTTGACATCAGCAAACCGCTCGCACACACAACGCCATACACGCTGTCTGCCATCTGCCCGGTATAGTTGAAACCGGGATTCATCCGTGGAACGCACATTTCTCCAGCGTGCCAGTGGCCGTTGAAGGTGAGCCAGTGGCCATTGTGCAAACCTGCAGTTTCATCAGCTGTCTGATTGGCTAGTCCCAGACATTCCCGCAGGTGAAGAACCATGATGTGGAGGTCCTGGGCTGACGTGGTTACACGTACTGCCAAATACTCTAAAATGATATGGAGGTGGCTTATGGAAGATAAATTAACATTAAATTCTCTGGCAACAGCTTTGTTGAACATTCCTGCAGCCAGCATGCCAATTGCACGCTCCCTCAACTTGAGACATCTGTGGCATTGTGTTGTGACAACTGCACATTATAGAGTGGCCTTTTATTATCCTTAGCACAAGGTGCACCTGTGTAATGATCCTGCTGTTTAATCAGCTTCTTGATATGCCACATCTGTCAGGTGGATGGATTATCTTGGCAAAGAAGAAATGCTCATTAACTGGGATGTAAACAAATTTGTACACAATTTGAGAGAAATATGCTTTTTATGCATATGAAACATTTCTGGGATCTTTTATTTCAGCTCATGAAACATGGGACCAACACAACATGTTTTTTGTTGTTCAGTGTAGTTACTCCATAATGCTAACCTAATTGACACAGTGAAAAGAAGGAAGCCGGTACAGGATTTTTTTTAAATATTCCAAAACATGCATCCTGTTTGCAACAAGGCATTAAATGAATACTGCAAACAATGTGGCACCGCAATACATGTTTGGGCTAAATCCAATACAACACATTACTGAGTACCACTCTCCATATTTTTAACCATAGTGGTGGATGCATCATGTTATGGGTAACAGTATAGCTTCCGTCCCTCTCCTCACTCCGAACCAGGTACCCTCTGCACACATCAACAACTGACACCCACGAAGCATCGTTACCATCGCGCCACAAAAGCCGCGGCCCTTGCAGAGTAAGGGGAACAACTACTTCAAGGTCTCAGAGCAAGTGACGTCACCGATTGAAACGCTATTAGCGCGCACCACCACTAACTGCACATTTGTGGCCTGCTGGAGGTCATTTTGCAGGGCTCTGGCAGTGCTCCTCCTTGCACAAAGGCGGAGGTAGCGGTCCTGCTGCTGGGTTGTTGCCCTCCTACGGCCTCCTCCACGTCTCCYGATGTACTGGCCTGTCTCCTGGTAGCGCCTCCATGCTCTGGACACTACGCTGACCTTCTTGCCACAGCTCGCATTGATGTGACATCCTGGATGAGCTGCACTACCTAAGCCACTTGTGTGGGTTGTAGACTCCGTCTCATGCTACCACTAGAGTGAAAGCACCGCCAGCATTCAAAAGTGACCAAAACATCAGCCAGGAAGCATAGGAACTGAGAAGT
>NC_036849.1:26172318-26174263 GCF_002910315.2 Salvelinus sp. IW2-2015
AGTAACCACTCAAATACTTAGACTGATCTATGGATGCAAGGACTGAACCATCCATGATTATCAAAAATTATTGTTTTATCCATATTTTGAGGCTAAACAGTGTTGGTTTACATTTACAATGTTTACAAACATGAAGTAAAATGCTATTATACACCGCTCAAAAAAATAAAGGGAACACTTAAACAAACAATGTAACTCCAAAGTCAATCACACTTCTTGTGAAATCAAACTGTCCACTTAGGAAGCAACACTGATTGTTGCTGTTGTGCAAATGGAATAGACAAAAGGTGGAAATTATAGGCAATTAGCAAGACACCCCCAATAAAGGAGTGGTTCTGCAGGTGGTTGAACACAGACCTTCCTGAATTGGGTGACTTCAACTCAAATGACCCCAACCCTGGTTGATACTAATATGTAGAGAAGAGAAAGGCCCAGAGTCATGCAACACAGGTGCTGCCTGGGCACTACTAACCGTAATCTACCTGATGCTGTGACTCATCCTGTAGGTTAATCTGATTATACTGAGGCCAAGTATGCATCACAAACACACACACACACTTCTAGGAAGTTTCTGGGTATAGTTTTGTAATGCTTTTTAAGCAGTGATGTTTCTACCTTCTAACCTTCCCTTTTCTGGTACCTCCCTCCCCCACCTCTTCTCTCAGGCGGTTTGTGATGAACAACACCCTGTTCAGTCAGCTGGTCGAGACATCTCGTGAGTTGCCCGGCAACCGCTGGTCCATAGGTGGCAACGCCCCAGTGATGGCTGGTCGAATGGCAACTGAGGGCTGCGACGTGTTGCTAGGGGGGAGCTTTAGCCCTGACTTCGCTGATGTACTGTCCCAGCACATCACAGGTGTGTACACATACACACACACACACATACAACACACACATACACATACACACATCAAAGTTACACACCTAATATCTCCCTCCTTGATTCCATCCCCCACCTCTCACCCCTCTCGCTGTTTGTCCAGTTGCAGGTAATGTGGTGGAGGAGCCTGATATCCATCTGATCCTGGAGTACCCATCTGGAGCCACCTGGGGTCAGTACACCGCCCGCAGGGCCAACAGGTGTGTGTCTGCCCAACAGGTGTGTGTGTGCGCATATCTATGTGTGGATCTACTAGTGATGCATCTTATACTGGTACCACTGTAATATCACGGTACCAAAACGTCATGATACTTATGATACCAACATTTTAAAATACGTACAAAAAAGATTGCAGTTTTGAAAGTGCAGTAACTACAGTTGACTGTGGTATTTTGGACACAGTAATTGCAGAATAACTGTAGTGTAATGCAGTTGAACTGCAGTTATACTGCACCTAAACTGCAGTTACGCTGCAAAATTACTGCACTAAAAAACCTGCTTCTCTCAGCATCCCCTACCAGCCCTCACTCAACTGCTTCTCTCAGCATCCCCTACCAGCCCTTACTCGCCTGCTTCCCTCAGCATCCCCTACCAGCCCTCACTCAACTGCTTCTCTCAGCATCCCCTACCAGCCCTCACTCAAGAAGCAGAGTGAAGTGAGGGCTGGTAGGGGATGCTGAGGAAGCAGGTGAGTAAGGCTGTAGGGGATGCTGAGAGAAGCGGGCGAGTGAGGGCTGGGTAGGGGATGCTGAGGGAAGCAGGCGAGTTAAGGGCTGGTAGGGGATGCTGAGAGAAGCAGGTGAGTGAGGGCTGGTAGGGGATGCTGAGGGAGAAGCAGGTGAGATGAGGGCTGGTAGGGGATGCTGAGAGAAGCAGGTGAGTGAAGGCTGGTAGGGGATGCTGAGAGAAAGCAGGCGAGTGAGGGCTGTAGGGGATGCTGAGGAAGCAGGTGAGTAAGGGCTGGTAGGGATGCTGAGAGAAGCAGGTCGAGTGAAGGCCGGTAGGGATGCTGAGGGAAGCACGGTGAGTGAAGGGCTGGTAGGGATGTGAGGGAGCAGGCGAGAA
>NC_036849.1:26174288-26214571 GCF_002910315.2 Salvelinus sp. IW2-2015
AGTAGCAGACCCTTTTCCTTTCTTCTCTATAAATCAAATGTGCCTAAACCTACTGTCAAGCTTACCAGGTGTTAGGCTAGCTAGGATCATAGCTGAACATATGTTGTTTGTTATCAAACCAAAAATGACGCACCTGGGATTAGTTTTAAACATGGTTTGTGAAATTATTTCAAATAACAGGCGAATCCTGATATAATGAAAAATCGCCCCCTCCGTTAATATGAGTCAATATTCTTTTAACCGTTTAGGCAAGAGACAAGTAATTTTCTTTGCTGTAAAGCATGCCTTCCCTCTCTGACACTCAGAGGCTGCGCATGACAGTGAACTTGCGTCTACTTCAAAGCTGTGCTCTCAGTTATACACAGGGCATGATAATGATACAGTATCAACAGATGGCTCGCTTGTCACAATAACAAAAATGTACAAATCTACAGAAAGACTCACGATGAGGGCTGGATCCCGGCGTCGCCCATAACACGCTAAATGAATCAAATGGACTGACGAAAGAATCATCCTACCGATCGCAAAGTTGAGGACCATATAGGTATCAAACTGCTGCCATTCTGAAAGCAGGCAGCCGATCAAGACGGGAGGAGAAGCAGCGTGAAGATAATGGATGGTAGGGGCATGCTGAAGAAGCAGGTGATAAGGCTGTGTAGGGGTGCTAGAGAAGCAGGCGAGTGAGCTGGTACGGAAGCTGCTGAGGAAGCAGGCGAGTGAGGCTGGTAGGGGATGCTGAGAGAAGCAGGCGAAGTGAGCTGGGTAGGGATGTAGGGAAGAGCAGGTGAGTAAGGGCTTGGTAGGGATCTGAGAGAAGCGGCGAGTGAGGGCTGGTAGGGGATGCTGAGGGAAGCAGGCGATGAAGGGCTGTAGGGGATGCTGAGAGAAGCAGGTGAGGAGGGCTGGTAGGGGATGCTGAGGAAGCAGGTGATGAGCTGTAGGGATGCTGGAGAAGCAGGGGAGTAAGGCTGGTAGGATGCTGAGAAAGCAGGCGAGTGAGGGCTGGTAGGGGATGCTGAGAAGCAGGTGAGAAGGGCTGGTAGGGGATGCTGAGAGAAGCAGGCGAAGTGAGCTGGTAGGGATTGCTGAGGAGAAACAGGCGAGTAAGCTCGGTAGGGGATGCTGAGGGAAGCAGGCGAGTTAAGCTGTAGGGATGCTGAGAGAGAAGCAGGTGATGAGTGTGAGTGGCTAGAGTAGCCAGGGATGTGGTAGGATCTGAGAGAAGCAGGTTGAGTGAGGTGGTAGGGATGCTGAGAGAAGCACAGGGAGTGAGGGCTGGTAGGGATGCGAGAGAAACACGACCGTGAGGGAGGGCTCGGTAGGGATGCTCGAGAGACCAGGCCAGCGGTCTTGACTCTTAGGCGTGGGCTAGGGTCCATGCTGAGTATAGTAGCAGGGAGCAGTCCAAGGAGGGGCGTAGGATGCCCGCACGCAGAGGAAAGCAGCGAATGAGGCTGTAGGATGCTAGGCGAATGCCCAGGAGATGATGCGGTGGGTAGGATGTCTAGGGAAGCAGCGAGTTAAGGCTGCTATGGGAATGCTGGAAGAAGCAGTTGACTCAGCATCCCCTACCAGCCCTCACTCGCCTGCTTCCCTCAGCATCCCCTACCAGCCCTCACTCGCCTGCTTCTCTCAGCATCCCCTACCAGCCCTTACTCACCTGCTTCTCTCAGCATCCCCTACCAGCCCTTACTCACCTGCTTCTCTCCGTCTGCCCTTCATGCACATCTATTCCTCAGTCAGATTTTGATATATCATTTAGCTGTTATGGCGAGCGGGGATCCAGACCCTCATGAGTCTTCTGTTAGATTTGTACATTTTGTTAAATTGGAGCAGCGAGCAATGTTGATACATTGTATCATTTCATGGCCTGTTATAACTGAGAGCACAGTCTGAGTAGACTGCAAGTTCACTGTCATGCAGCCTCTGAGTGTCAGAGAGGGAAAGGCATGCTTTACAGCAAAGAAATTACTTGTCTCTTGCCTAAACGGTTAAAAGAATATGACTCATATTAACGGAGGGGGCGATTTTTCATTATATCAGGATTCGCACGCATTTGAAATAATTTCACAAACCATGTTTAAAACTAATCCCAGGTCGCTCATTTTTGGTTTGATAACAAACAACATTGTTCAGTCATGATACCTAGCTAGCTAACAACCTGGTAACTTGACAGTAGGTTTAGGCACATTTGATTTATACAGGAAGAAAGGAAAAGGGTCTGCTACTCATGAGATGTGCTTCAAAAGGTAGGATTCATATAGGCCTAATGGAAGCCTAAACTATATCAAAAATCTATTTCTTTCTGCTGCTCCTTCAATTCTGTTTGGTGCCCAACATTTTAAAAGTAGGGAGCAGTGTGTGTGTTTGTGGGAGAGCGAGGGTGTTGTGTTTTTATGAGTGAGGGAGACAGTGGGTGTCTGTGTTAACTGAAGAGTAAAGGTTTCATGCAGTGCTTTCCCCCTTACTGACAATGATATGCAGATCATTATGCAGTGCTTTCCCCTTACTGACAATGACATGCAGATCATTATGCAGTGCTTTCCCCTTACTGACAATGACATGCAGATCATTATGCAGTGCTTTCCCCTTACTGACAATGATATGCAGATCATTATGCAGTGTTTTCCACTGACTGACACATGAGATGCAGATCCATTATGCAGTGTTTCCCTACTGCACAATGAATGCAGATCATTATGCAGTGTTTCCCTACTGACACAATGAATGCAGATCATTATGCAGTGTTTCCCTCTACTGACACAATGAATGCAGATCATTATGCAGTGTTTTCCCCTACTGACACAATGACATGCAGATCATTATGCAGTGTTTTCCCCTACTGACACAATGAATGCAAGATCATATGCAGTGTTTTCCCTACTTGACACAATGACATGCAGATCATTATTCAGTGTTTTCCCTACTGACACAATGACATGCAGATCATTATGCAGTGTTTCTCCTACTGACACAATTGACATGCAGGATCATTATGCAGTGCTTTCCCCTTACTGACAATGACATGCAGATCATTATGCAGCGTTTCCCCTTACTGACAAAGATATGCAGATCATTATGCCGTGTTTTCCCCTTACATGCATAATGATCTGCATATCATTGTCAGTATGTCACAGGAAGTTGGTGACACCTTAATTGGGAAGGGCGGGCTCGTGGTAATAGCTGTTGCAGAATGAGTGAAATGGTATCAAACGCACGGTTTCTATGTGTTTGATGCCATTCCATTTGCGTTGTTCCTTGTTCCAGCTATTATTATGAGCCGTCCTTCCTTCAGCAGCCTCCCCTGATGTATTTTCCTCCAGCCAAATTGCAGGTAGGCCTTTGCAAATATGAGCAAATCAGCCATTCTATGCAGTATTCTACTGAACATTGTGACATTAAATTCAATGTGTTGTATTGAGTAGAAGTGTGAATTTCAATTACATGTTTTTGGAGAATGTTTAGAAAACATGAACAAGCGTTTGGGAGACTGGGTGAAGAGGATGTTTAATTTTTCTTACCGTGGTATCGCGATACTACTCGCCCACAGGTCGAAGTGTTTGTTGATAGGCTGTGGCCAATACGCATAGGCTGTCATGTTCGGACCGATGCCGACATGAGGCGCCTAAAAATTGTAGACGAATTTGAATAGGCTAAACGGCAGTCATGTTTGACAAATATAATTTAGGATCATTATTAGTACACTACATGACCAAAAGTACACTTGTCATTGCGCGTGGTGATCTTAGGCTTGTGTGCGGCTGCTCGGCCATGGAAACCCATTTCATGAGGCTCCCGACGGAACAGTACTTGTGCTGAAATTGCTTCCAGGGGTATTTTGGACTCAGTCGAGAGTGTTGAAACCCGAGGATAGACGATTTTTACGTGCTTCAGCACTCGGCAGTCCCGTTCTGTGAGCTTGTGAGGCCTACCACTTCGCGGCTGATCTGTTGTTGCTCTTAGACGTTTCCACTTCACAATAACACACTTACAGTTGACCCGAGCAGCTCTAGCAGGGCAGACATTTGACAAACTGACTTGTTAGAAAGGTGGCATCCTATGACTGTGCCACGTTGAAAGACACTGAGCTCTTCAGTAAGGCTATTCTACTGGCAATGTTTGACTATGGAGTCACCTCTCAGTAGTGGGTGTGGCTGGAATAGCCGAATCCACTCATTTGAAGGGGTATCCACATACTTTTGTATGTACAGTGCATTCGGAAAGTATTCAGACCCCTTGACTTTTTCAACATTTTGTTACGTTAGTCTTATTCTAAAATTTATTAAACAGTTTTTTTCCCTCATCAGTCTACCACAATACCCCATAATGACAAAGCAAAAACTGGTTTTAAGATGTTTTTGCAAATGTATTAAAAATAAAACACTATCACATTTACATAAGTATTCAGACCCTTTACTCAGTACTTTGTTGAAGGACCTTTGGCAGCGATTACAGCCTAGTCTTCTTGGGTATGACACTACAAGCTTGGCACACCTGTATTTGGGGAGTTTCTCCCATTTATTTTCTGCAGATCTCCTTCAGCTCTGTCAGGTTGGATGGGGAGCATTGCTGCACAGCTTTTTTCAGGTCTCTCCAGAGATGTTCGATCAGGGCTCTGGCTGGGCCACTCAAGGACATTGAGACTTGTCCTGAAGCCACTCCTGCGTTGTCTTGGCTTTGTGCTTAGGGTCGTTGTCCTTTTGGAAGGTGAACCTTTGCCCCATTCTGAGGTCCTGAGCGCTCTGGAGCAAGTTTTCATCAAGGATCTCTCTGTACTTTGCTCCGGTCATCTTTGCCTCAATCCTGACTAGTCTCCCAGTCCCTGACACTGAAAAACATCCCCACAAAATGATGCTGCAACCACCATGTTTCACCGTTGGGATGGTGCCAGGTTTCCTCCAGACGTGACGCTTGGCATTCAGGCCAAAGAGTTCAATCTTGGTTTCATCAGACCAGAGAATCTTGTTTCTCATGGTTTGAGAGTCCTTTGCCTTTTGGCAAACTCCAAGCGGGCTGTCATGTGCCTTTTACTGAGGAGTGGCTTCCGTCTGGCCATCTACCATAAAGGCCTGATTGGTGGAGTGCTGCAGAGATGGTTGTCCTTCTGGAAGGTTCTCCCATCTCCACAGAGGAACTCTGGAGCTCTGTCGAAGTGAACATCGGGTTCTTGGTCTCCTCCCTGACCAAGGCCCTTCTTGCCCGATTGCTTAGTTTGGCCGGGTGGCGAGGAAGAGTCTTGGAAGAGTCTTGGTGGTTCCAAACTTCTTCCATTTAAGAATGAGGCCACTGTGTTCTTGGAGACCTTCAATGCTGCAGACATTTTTTGGTACCCTTCCCCAGACATAATCTTGTCTTGGAGCTCTACAGACAATTCCTTTGACCTCATGGCTTGGTTTTTGCTTTGACATGCACTGTCAACTGTGGGACCTTATATAGATCGGTGTGTGCCTTTCCAAATCATGTCCAATCAATTGAATTTACCACAGGTGAACTCTAATCAAGTTGTAGGAACACAATAAGGATGATCAATGGGAACAGGATGCACCTGAGCTCAATTTCGAGTATCATAGCAAAGGGTCTGAATACTTATGTAAATAAGGTATTTGTTTTATTTTTTTAATAAAAAAAACAGGAGGTATTCTTTTTCTAAACCAGGTTTCACTTTGTCATTTATGAGATATTGTGTGTAGATTAGTGAGGATTTGAATCCATTTTAGAATAAGGCTGTAACGTAACAAAATGTGGGAAAAGTGAAGGGGTCTGAATACTGTCTATACTTGAGGCAGTGTTCATTCTGATAGGAGAGAATGTCACCCACCTTGCAATCTGAGTGGAGGCAGTCAACATTTTGAAACTATTGAACCAGAAACTTAAGTGTTTAAAACATGGATGTTTTTTGTCATTTTATGAGGTATGTCTTACCTTGTTCCAACCATAGGAATGTTAAGGGTATTCTTTTATAAACACTTCCTCATATGCCATTGAAACCAGTATTTCTCTCGTTCTCAACATTCTTTCGATGTCCAGCAGCCAAAGACACAGTCCTAGTCATTAACAACCCATGCTTGTTGTTGCATCTTTAGATATTCCCTCTTTCTACAATTCTGAAGGATATTTTCATCTGTCATATGAAACCACTTGTATTTGCAGTACACTTTTGAGAACGGTGTTTTCCGGCTAATTGCGTTTTCAAACATTTGTGCTTATAGCCTACTGCCGTGTCGCATTGCTGCGTTTATAATGTGAAGAAATAGCTTATCAACATTCAGCTAAACGTTCTGATCTGTTGCATCAGCGTCATTTGCACCAATAGAATAGGTGCAGTGCATGCAATGCATGTGAGAAGGACCCGATCACATGACGAGCATTGGCTAATAAGAATTTAGATATCTGAGAGCGCCATGTGAGTGAGAGGTGCTTCGGAACTCAGCGATTGGCAGGCGGGAGAAGGGAATTCATTATTATATTCAGCCCAAGGGCACAATGGCCACAAGGCATAGATTCTTTTAGGGGGAATTATGGACACACAAGGGCGTCGATGCCGGGAAATTCGAGGCCTGAAGTAGCTGTAATATAGTCCATTATGACCGTTGCCTTGTGCCACTAACGTATGTGAGTGTGTGTGTGTGTGCAGGTACATAGTCCACAGCGATGACCATAACCCATACCTAGCGTCACTGGAGGACTTTGAGGATAAGCTGCAGGACTTCCATCCTGACCTGCTGGTGATGGGCGGGCTCCAAATGATGGACAGCTTCCCCTTCCGACAGGGTGAGGGGATACTTCGCCACCTTGTCCGCCACTAAGCTCGGTCTCCAATAGGGAGGCCTGGGCCCGTATCCACAAAGCCTTTGAGTAGGAGTGTTGTTCTAGGATCAGCTTTATCTTTTAGATCAAAATGAATAAGATTACATGGACAGGCGGGGACCTGATCCTGAATCAGCACTTCTACTCTGAGACGCTTTGTGGATACTGGCTCGGAGGTGTTTTCAGAGCAGTGCTGGTTCCCATTGAGTAACAGACTGTTGGTATTTTAGTGGTTTGTGTTGCTGTGAGGGAGATTGAGGGGAGGGTTGTTTTCCAGTGATGTGCAGACTGTTGGTATTAAAGGGGATTAACATGCCTGCCTCTATACAGTAGCTCTGTAGCCTCAGACACACAGGCCACTGGCCCTCAGTCGGCGTGGGAAAGCACATACCCGGAGTGTTTGTGTGTTGCGGTGCATCCAATGTTGTGTCAACAGGCCTTTGTGATGTCAGGCTGGTTTAACTACTTTTGCTAATATATCTTTCGCTCTCTCTTCAGGTGAGAGGAAACACCTGCTCTCTCGGCTGGGCAATCTCCTCTCCTCCTCCTCCCCTCGGACGGGCGTCCATTTTGAGATGGCCAGCTTCGTGGATGAGGGTCTAATGGGGGACCTGCTGCGTCTGGTCCTGCCCAATGCCGACTCCCTGGGGATGAACGAGCAGGAGCTGCCCAACCTGCTCAGCCTGTTGAGGGGCTCTAACGTCACCGTACTCTCTGACCCTAACCCCCGCGTTGCTACCGTCCTCGACCAGATGAGGGAGCTCTACCGCCTGGTCAACCAGCACTACCGCGATGCTAATGAGGATAGCGGCGTGGACGCTAATGCAGCTAGCGCTAAGGGCCGGCCGCTGTCCAGGCTCCACGTGCACACGTTGGCGTTCCAGGCCATGATCGTGACGCGTGGCTCCCAGTGGAAGAACACCATGTCGGCCGTGGCCAAGGCCTCGCTTACCGCCAACCGCCACGTGTGCGGCTCGCCGGACATCGACCCCAGCAAGGCGCGGCTCATCATGGACGAGTCATTCTCTGTGAGCCGGCAGGAGGGAAGCCAGCGGATCCCTCTAGAGGAGACCAGGCCTGTCAGCTGCTGGGACGAGGATGACTATGAGATCTGTGTGGCGCCCAACCTGGTGTGCACAGATGTTTACCAGACTGCAGGGGGAGGGGACAACATCTCTGCCGCAGGACTGGTGCTGCAGATCTGAGCCAACTTTAGGGACCAACGGCTAACTCTAACAAAGAGATCCCCTAACATGTGAAGTCTTTTATCATTCTGGTTTTAGGTGTGTTTATTGTGTTGCCGGTGCAATGCAAACGCTGGGTGCAGTGTGTCTGGCAGGGCTGAGCCTACTCCTCTTCTGTGCTTTTAGTTGTCCTCTGCCTCCTCTCCCCCCTCTCCTCCTGTATTCCTCTTTCTCCTGTCCTCTGCCTCCTCTCCCCCCTCCTGTGCTCCTCTTTCTCCTGTCCTCTCTCTGAGCAGTATGACCTGACACATCCACACACACTCATACACTCACTCATTCCATCAGGTGGAGCTCATATCATATGGGACCTATTTCCTCAACCAGGGCCACGTTCCGTAGCCAAATATTGCAGATAGAAATACCACGAATAGAGCCGATGTGATTCCTTACTCTACATGTCAGAGGCATATTTGTTCTACATAGAAATATGCTATCTGAATATCCAAAATGTTGCGTCCTGCTGAACGCCCCCCCCATGTGGTTTTTCCTTTGACGTGTGTTAAGGTCCAGACACTGATCACATACACATCCACTCCCTGTAGAGCATTACATAAATACATATCTGGTGTCCATAGCTATTCCATTCTGTCCCAGGATATCCAGGCACAAAACAAACATTCCATCAGTTTCACCATTTCAGCCAACAACATTCTATTGTTTTTCCTCAAGGGAATTTTCAATCGTTTTTTCTCAAGGGAACGTTCAATTGTTTTCTCTCAGGGGAAAGCTTTTGATTGATATCTGACTGTTTTCATGTTAACCTGATTTAGAGCTGGTGGCATATGGGCCTTTATCTCATGTGTCTAGCTAAGCAGTAGAAAAGGGAATTTAAATGTGTTAGCTCAGTGTTGCGTGATGATTCTTCCTCAGTCTGTCCTGTACACATAATGCATTGTAATGTTGTCGTCTTCAGTCTGAATATTATGTAATGATTGAAGACAACCACAGGGAGTGTTTCTCTGTTATGTCTGTAATGTGGAAGAGAAACTTTTTTACCCTTAACATGAGCATGTATTCTTCTCATAACCTCCTCACTCTCCGTATACTGCCTGCATCCTATCATATCATTGAGTCATACACACATTAGGCGCTTACGTTGTGTGTTTGAATGATTATTGCATGGGCCACATACAAGGCGCTTTGGATAAAAGCATCTGCAAATTAAGTATGATATATCAGCCAAACAAGTTTGTGTCATTTAGATGTACTCTCTGCAGAACAGCCCATATGATCTCTTTACCTTGGCATATGATCTCTTTACCTTGGCATATGATCTCTTTACCTTGGCATATGATCTCTTTACCTGGGCCCATATTCATAAAGCTTCTCGGAGTAGGAGTAATAATCTAGGATCAGTTATCTTTTAGCTCATAGGCAATTGATTAAGTTTACATGGACCGGGGTTAACCTGATTCTAGATCAGCACTTCTACTATGGAACTCCTTATGAATACAGGCCCTGTTCTGAAGGGAGACTGGGTGCATCCTAACAGTCTAAAGTGGCTTTCTCTCCTTGTTTCCTTTATTTAATTGGCACTGATCAGAAAGAACTACATCTATCCCCAATCATATAAGTTGAGATGAGTGCAGATGGAAGGGAGGAAGCTGCTGTGTACTACTGACATGCAGCATGAAGCCTGTAGGCTTGACAGGGTTCCTCCACTGTCCTCTTAAGGCGGCTGCATTTATTTCCAGACAGAACACCATGCCACTCCAAGCTGAGTCCACCCCTCTGGGTGACTGACGTGCGTGCGTGTGTTCCTGCTTCTCGGCAACTGCTTGTGCGTATGTATTTGCGTGAGTGTCCATGCTTTCAGAATATATTTGCGCGAGTGAATGAATGTGTGTGTTGCTCTGGCCAGCTGATGTAATTGTTGTCTCAGGGATTAGCTGACCTGTGCTGTTAAGGAGTTGTGGAATATCTGGAGGCTAGACACTTCCAGATGGATCGCAGTACATGGAAGGAAGGATGGCTCATGGCCAGGTGAATTGGTTTGTTCTGAGTGACTTGGGCGAAATAAAGAAAACACATTCCATCTTCTGGTGTCTATCCTGTCTGTTATTTACAGAAAGTTATTTTCAGCTCATCCAAGCCATGTCTGAAATTGTCAAACCCACAATGAGGACACACTTAAAGGGTAGACCCTTTTCATTGGTGTGTTGAAAGATACTGAGCCATTATTGAATGAGATTTTCTAGATTTGTGAAATTAATGCTATTTGGCGACATCTGCTGTTCTGATTGTTGGGAATTTATTCAAGCTGCCATCAATCAAAATCAACATAGGTCACTACTTTTCAAATGTTTAGTTTACATGGTTACACAAATACTCCCGAGTCGATATTCACGTAATAATAAGGAATACCCCTCGACCACGCCCGCAATTTGGGGATAAAACATTTTCAATTGACCCCCATTGTAAAAGAGACAACTTTTTTTGTAATACTGAAATAACAAAACATGCCGAAAGCTGATATGTTGTTCAATGTAATATTACACTGAACAAAAAATATAAACGCAACTTGCAAAATTTTCAAAGATTATACTGAGCTACAGTTCACATAAGGAAATCAGTCAATTGAAATAAATGAATTAGGCCCTAATCTATGGATGTCACATGACTGGGAATAGAGATATGCATCTGTTGGACACAGACGCCTTTTAAAACAGGTCGGGGTGTGGATCAGAAAACCAGTCAGTATCTGGTGGGACCACCATTTGCCTCATGCAGGCGCCACATCTTCGCATAGAGTTGATCAGGCTGTTGGTCCACTCTCCCATAGGGTGGCCCACAATTGGCCCAGTGTCGTCCGGGTTATGGGTTGGCCTGCGTAGGATATATACTACAGGTGAGTCTTGGAGAGGAGGGGTAGGATTACCTGGTATATACTACAGGTGAGTCTTGGAGAGGAGGGGTAGGATTACCTGGTATATACTACAGGTGAGTCTTGGAAGAGGGGGTAGGATTACCTGGTATAGTGCAGGAGACAATGTCATGGTTATCCAAATCTAGGGACAGGCCCGCCGTCCAAAAACTGGTTTAAAAAATATATGTGATGACATTGAATCAACGTGGAAAACTAGTTGGATTTGCAAAAAGTAATCAACGTAAGGGCATTTAATATTTTTTCACACAACTTTTAACCTAAATCCAATGACGGTAAATATTTTTTTGTTGATTTCACGCCAGTTGACAACTCAATCAAATGTAAATCAAAACTACACGTAAAAATACTTACCTAATGCACAATGTTCAGTTAATGTTGGTTTGCCTGTTGAATATTAGGGGAGACAGTCCTTTCTTCTTGGTCCAAAATACTCCTGATGAAGTGATGTTCACTGAAGTAGTTTAATCCTACAGTGGGGCAAAAAAGTATTTAGTCAGCCACCAATTGTGCAAGTTCTCCCACTTAAAAAGATGAGAGGGGCCTGTAATTTTCATCATGGGTACACTTCAACTATGACAGACAAAATGAGGGAATAAAATCCCGAAAATCACATTGTAGGCTTTTTAATGAATTTATTAGCAAATTATGGTGGAAAATAAACTTTTGTTATTGACCAAATACTTATCTCAATACTTTGTTATATACCCTTTGTTGGCAATGACAGAGGTCAAACGTTTTCTGTAAGTCTTCACAAGGTTTTCACACACCGTTGCTGGTATTTTGGCCCATTCCTCCATGCAGATCTCCTCTAGAGCAGTGATGTTTTGGGGCTGTTGCTGGGCAACACAGACTTTCAACTCCCTCCAAAGATTTTCTGAATGCTGAGGACTGGGGTAAAGTAATTTTTTCTGATGAATCCCCTTTCCGATTGTTTAGGGCATCCGGAAAAAAGCTTGTCCGGAGAAGACAAGGTGAGCGCTACCATCAGTCCTGTGTCATGCCAACAGTAAAGCATCCTGAGACCATTCATGTGTGGGGTTGCTTCTCAGCCAAGGGAGTGGACTCACTTACAATTTTGCCTAAGAACACAGCCATGAATAAAGAATGGTACCAACACATCCTCCGAGAGCAACTTCTCCCAACCATCAGGGACAGTTTGGTGGCAAACAATGCCTTTTCCAGCATGATGGAGCACCTTGCCATAAGGCAAAAGTGATAACTAAGTGGCTCGGGGAACAAAACATCGATATTTTGGGTCCATGGCCAGGAAACTCCCCAGACCTTAATCCCATTGAGAACTTGTGGTCAATCCTCAAGAGGCAGGTGGACAAACAAAAACCCACAAATTTTGACAAACTCCAATTATTGATTATGCAAGAATGGGCTGTCAGGATGTGGCCCAGAAGTTAATTGACAGCATGCCAGGGCGGATTGCAGAGGTCTTGAAAAAGAAGGGTCAACACTGCAAATATTGACTCTGCATCAACTTCATGTAATTGTCAATAAAAGCCTTTGACACGTATGAAATGCTTGTAATTATACTTCAGTATTCCATAGTAACATCTGACAAAAATATCTAAAGACACTGAAGCAGCAAACTTTGTGAAAATTAATATTTGTGTTATTCTCAAAACTTTTGGCCACGACTGTACAGCCCGTTTGATTATGTTGTTCTTGGCTAGCTTCGTGTTCCTTCGGTAGCTACATAGCACTCAGTCACACCATCATGAAAAGACGCCTCACAATGTTACGTTTTTCTAAGTAGTGAGAATGCTAGGGAGCAGGCAATGTTGAAAAGTAATCATTAGACATGTTGTACTTTTCTTAAATGTAGTTTTGTAATTGATTTTTAAAAAGTAGACAAGTAGTAGACGCTTAGCGTTTGAAAAAGGTCACGTTTTTGCTTTTGGCCAATGCAGTAAAGTAGGTAACCACAGGTTGTTTTCCCCGGCAGGGCCAAGTACCCCTGACCGCAGTGTGTAATTCGGCTTCTCGGCAGGGCCGCGGAGTTCTATCTAATAGCGACTGGAACTTTCAGAAAGCGACACGGCAACTGAAACCAAGCAACAGATGCCATGGATTTTTCAATTAAACACATCCGCGCGAGCATAACTATATGTAACTTATTTCAGATTCTTTACTCTCTTTTTTTCAAACTGAGTTTCTGTCCGCATCTTGCATGCCGCAGCTCTCACGACTTTTGCTCGAGCATAGAATGCACAGCCGTGAGAGCGGATATTATGCCCGCGCTCTGAGGCTCGCTGTTTCCGGACTAGCTCAGCCGAATGCCCGGTCTCCAACTGATGCCAGCCTCGATGATCATGCTGATAACACCGTTACACTGGTATGCCATGAAGGTAGTTGCTTGGTTCAGGAATGGATATCCAGTACCAGTCAAAAGTTTGGACACACCTACTCATTCCAGGGTTTTCTTAATTTATTTTGCTATTTTCTACATTGTAGAATAGTAGTGAAGACATCAACACTATGACATAACACATATGAAATCATGTTGTAACCAAAAAAAAGTTCAACAAATCAAAATATATTTGAGATTCTTCAAAGTTGCCACCCTTTGCCTTGATGACAGCTTTGCTGCCAGAGTTCAAGTAACAGACACATCTCAACATCAACTGTTCAGAGGAGACTGCTTGAATCAGGCCTTCATGGTTGAATTGCTGCAAAGAAACCACTACTAAAATAAACCAAGAAGAAGAAGAGACTTGCTTGGGCCAAGAAACATGAGCAATGAACATTAGACCGGTGGAAATCTATCCTTTGGTCTGATGAGTCCAAATGTGAGATTTTTGGTTCCAACCACCGTGTCTTTGTGAGACACAGAGTAGGTGAACGGATGATCTCTGTATGTGTGGTTCCCACCGTGAAGCATGGAGGAAGAGGTGTGATGGTGTGGGGGTGCTTTGCTGGTGACACAGGGATTTATTTAGAATTCAAGGCACACTTAACCAGCATGTCTGCCACAGCATTCTGCAGTGATACGCCATCCCATCTGGTTTGCGCTTAGTAGGACTATCATTTGTTTTTCAACAGGACAATGACCTTAAACACACCTCCAGGCTGTGTAAGGGCTATTTGACCAAGAAGGAGAGTGATGGTTTGCTGCATCAGATGACCTGGCCTCCACAATCACCCGACCTCAACCCAATTGAGATGGTTTGGGATGAGTTGGACCGCAGAGGGAAGGAAAAGCAGCCAACAAGTGCTCAGCATATGTGGAAACTCCAAGACTGTTGGAAAAGCATTCCTCATGAAGCTGGTTGGGAGAATGCCAAGAGTGTGTAAAGCTGTCATCAAGGCAAAGGGTGGCTACTTTGAATAATCTAAAATCATTTTGATTTGTTTAACACTTTTTGGGCTATTGCATTATTCCATATGTGTTATTTCATAGTTTTGATGTCTTCWCTATTATTCTACAATGTAGACTGGTACTGTATATATCCTATATATATCCTATATAATAATTTATAGAACTACCTGGCTACTACCAATGTCAAGGAGCCTGTTTGAGGTGATAATGATTTTAGGGAAAAGGGGGTACCTAGTCAGTTGTCCAACTAAAATGTGTCTTCCGCATTTAACCCAACCCCTCTGAATCAGAGAGGTGCGGGGGGCTGCCTTAATCGACATCCACGTCTTCGGCGCCCGGGGAACAGTGGGTTAACTGCCTTGCTCAGGGGCAGAATGACAGATTTTTACCTTGTCAGCTCAGAGATTCGATCCAGCATCCTTACGGTTACTAGTCCAACACTCTAACCACTAGGCTACCTGCCGCCCCTACACTCTAACCACTAGGCTACCTGCTGCCCCTACACTCTAACCACTAGGCTACCTGCCGCCCCTACACTCTAACCACTAGGCAGGCTATTTCTCAGTGTTAAATTTGACCATATTGACTACAATGATTAGTTGTTTCCCTTTTCAAGGAAAATTAACATAAACGATTCCAAAGTTTATTATGCAACTATGATTGACTGGATTTATTGGTGGTTGAACTGTTGTCCCTCACAGATGGGCCTAGTGCCCAGGGTCCACCCACCCCAGGGCAGTTCTGATGGGGACACCAACCCCCACACACCAGGCATGGCCCTGGGGTGCCCCAGAACCTCCCGTCCTCGCCCATGGACCCCCATAGGTAGGACCAGGCTGAATCCGCAGAGGCAGAATTTCCTGAAAGTAGCCTACTCACTTGTGATTTTAAACATCATCAAATCTGTGTGTGCTGTGGTCCCACCCTTCTGTAGGTGTCTGTTGTGCAACAGGGACGTACAGCAGGAGGGACCACAATGGAGCTACAGTCAGCATCAGTGGATCCATGCACACCTCCACCCACCCTGCCTCTGCCCTTAGCCCTGCTTCTGCCCAACCAGCCACTACCCCTGCATATCTCAACCCAGCCTGCCCCAGGCAGCCCTTGCCCCTACGCCTGACTTTGTAACTTTGTTAATTTGGAAATACTTCATTTATTTTACTTTGTGTCAGTTACACATACATTTTCTTTTAAAGCATGGTTCCATTAAAAACTGTTTGTCTGCACTCTTTCAGCAGTATGGCATGTGTGTGTATCGAGAGAGTGTGTAACTAGAGAGAGATGGAGAGATCTGGAGAGCCCCTTTGTTGTCTGTCTGTACCCTGCAGTGGTGGGACCAAGTCATTGTTTTGCAAGTCACAAGTAAGTCTCAAGTCTTAGCACTCAAGTCCCAAGTCAAGTCTCAAGTCAAGACGCCAAGTATCAAGTCAAGTCTCAAGTCCTAAACTTTCAGTTTCGAGTCCTAAACAAGTCATAATGTGCTCTTCACCAAATGTAATACCATTTCATATTTTTAACAAGAGTAATAGTATATTACATTTACGCAAATCATGAATGCTTTTAAAAATATCTATATATTTATTACTTTCCAAATAAACATTATATTTCCATTGAAATACATGGGTAGCCATGAGAAAGACACCCCCCCCCCCAATAGTGATCGACTATCGAGGATCTATATGGGTGCAATCGGGCGATGTATGCTTGTACACAATCGCCCAACCTTAACACACACACTCTCTGTGTGGTTACAGTAGGCTAATGTATGTCAATGGTTTTAGGAACAGCAGTAACATCAGGCAGGATTTAGGCTACCTACTGCCTAGCCAGTTGTAGCTCAATCTTGGGTGCAATGATCACGTTCCCGTACTGACTGACTGTGTGGAGGCTCATTGATTTAACGTTACGTTAGCCTACATGATACACCAGTAAAGTAATAAAATATATAGCTGTCGGCTATATTAGCCACAACTTACCGTTCTTTGTGCAGCTTCAAATGTCGAACAAAGTTGGAAATTGTTGCGCCTCCGTCTGTAATTTTCTTCCTGCATGTTTTGGAAGTTGCAATCCATTTTTTGTTGATACAGCATCGTCTTTATATCCGAAAATAATAATTTGGGGTATCATCTTTCCAAGGGCTCCATCTGACTTCCCCCGCCAACGTTCCTCTGCACTGCCACGCACAACTTTTTCTCAGTTGGCACAATTTGATTGGCTGCTGTCCGATTCAAACTTTAATCCGTTAAATGAAGAGTTGATGCGCTGCACACTTTTTTAAATAGCATAATTTTTTATATTTGGGCGTGGGGAGGGTATCAAGTCAGGTCAAGTCATAAGGCTCAAGTCCAAGTCAAGTCACGAGTCATTGGTGTTAAGTCAAAGTTGAGTTGCAAGTCATCATATTTGTGACTCGAGTCTGACTCGAGTCTAAGTCATGTGACTTGAGTCAACACCTCTGGTACCCTGTGTGGTAAAATCTGCAACTCTCTATTAATGTGCCATAGCTGACAGAAAGCTCTCACTAGCAGGACAGATGGGGAGGTGGGAGAACCAGAGACTTCATTCTACACCATCCTGAGCATACTGTATAAAGTCACCCAGTTGTGCTGAACACCATGGAGAATAGATTAGATTAGATTTAGATAGACCTCTCCAGCTAACAATTCTAGGGAGAGAGAATGTTTTTTAATTTTACCTGTAATGTTCCCCTAATGTTTGAGTGTCCAGTTTTCTGTTAATTAGGGGAAAATTGTATCTATCTTTATTTATTTTATATTTTATGTAGAAAAAACCTTCTGATAACCTTTTTAGCATGTTTTGGTGTTAAAGTTAAGAGAATATTCCCTTTGTCACACCTTGATCTGTTTCGCCTGTCTTTGTTGATTGTCTCCACCTCCCTCCAGGTGTCGCCCATCTTCCCCATTATCCCCTGTGTATTTATACCTGTGTTCTCTGTTTGTCTGTTGCTAGTTTGTTTTGTTTGTCAAACCTACCAGCGTTTGTTCCGCTGCTCCTGCCTGTTTTCCTGCTCCTGTTTTCTAGTCCTTCCCGGTTTTGACTGTTCTGCCTGCCCTGACCCTGAGACTTCCTGCCGTTCTGGACCCTTTATACGTTCTCTGGATTATTGACCCCTGCCTGCCTTGACCTGTCGTTTGCCTGCCCCTGTTGTTAGGAATTAACTTTTGTTTCTTCAACTCTGTCTGCATCTGGGACATACCTCAAACGTGATAGTACGAACTGGCCCAGACTGACCCAGCAGACACGGCCCAGCTCCGCAACGCCATCTCCTCCCAAGGAGCCACGAGGAGGCACGAGGAGTTGGAGGCATTGGCTGGAGGGGGCGGAACATCCATTCATCGTGTAGACCGACCACAAGAACCTGGAATATCTCCGCACCGCCAAGCACATCAATTCCAGGCAGGCTAGGTGGGCCCTACTGTTCACCCAGTTCAACTTCTCTCTCTCCTACCGGCTGGGATCAATGAACGTCAAGCCAGATGCGCTGTCACGCCGCTATAGCCCCACGAATACTACCCCAGAACCTGAGACCATCCTTCCCACCTCGTGCCTGGCGACGGCACTCAGCTGGGGAATAGGGAAGCATGTTCGGGAGGCGCAGCATTCCCAGCCGAACCCCGGGGGGGGGTCCAGATAACCGGATGTTCCTGCCTGACGTGGTCCTGGAGTGGGCCCACTCCTCCAGACTTGCTTGCCACCCAGAATCCCGTCGGACCTTGACTTTTCTGCGACAATGCTTTTGGTTGCTTACCATGGTCCCTAACGTCTTCATATTCGTCCCCGCTTGCACGTTTTGTGCACAAAACAAGACTCCTCAGCAAGCTCCGCCTGGTCTCCTCCAACCTCTGCCCGTCCCTCACCGTCCCTGGTCTCACATTTCCCTGGACTTTGTCACAGGTCTTCCCCCGTCTGATGGCAACACCGCCATCCTGACTGTGGTGGATCGCTTTTCCAAGGCCGCCCATTTCATTCCTCTCCGGAAGCTACCCTATGCCAAGGAGACGGCCCAGCTCATGGTGCAGCACGTCTTCCTAATCCATGGACTGCCCGTGCACATGGTCTCCAACCGGGGTCCTCAGTTCTCGTCTCGGTTCTGGAAGGTGTTCTGCACCCTCATTGGGTCATCGGTAAGCTTGTCCTCCGGGTTCTACCCCCAGTCCAATGGCTAGTCGGAGCGAGCCAACCAGTACCTCGAGACTACTCTGCGCTGCCTGGTCTCCGCCAACCCCACCACCTGAGCAAGCAGCTTGTGTGGGTGGAAAATGCCGGCAACAACCTTCCCTGCTCTGCCATGGACCTATCGCCATTTGAGTGTTCCCTGGGGTATCATCCCCCTCTCTTCCCCGAGCAGGAAGAAGAGGTTGGCATACCTTCTGCCCAGATGTTTACCGGACCCCGGCTCCCGGTATCGTCTCCGGCAGAAGGTATGGCTATCCACCCGGGATCTGCCCCTCCGGGTGGAATCCCGCAAACTCTCCCCCCGGTTTATTGTCCCGTTTCCCATCTCCAAAATGATTAGCCCCTCTGCTGTTCGTCTTCTGTTGCCCCGAACCATTCGTATACATCCCACCTTTCATGTGTCCAGAGTTAAACCCATGTCTCACAGCCCTTTGTCTCCTGTTTCCAGGCCCACACCTCTCCCACGTCTCAACGACGGCCAACCGGCGTACATGGTGAGGCGTCTCCTGAAGGTTCGACCTTGGTGAAGGGGGTTCCAGTACCTGGTTGAGTGGAAGGATTATGGCCCAGAGGAGAGGTGCTGGGTCCCCGCCAGGGACATCCTGGACCCAGGCATCATCGCGGATTTCCAACGCAGACACCCCGGTCAACCAGGTATGTGCCCAGGTATGACGCCAGGTGGCGCCCCTATGACGCCTGGGTCCCCCTTATTCATCAAACCTACCAGCGTTTGTTCCGCTGCTCCCGCCTGTTTTCCTGCTCCTGTTTTCTAGTCCTTCCCGGTTTTGACTGTTCTGCCTGCCCTGACCCTGAGACTGCCTGCCGTTCTGGACCCTTTATACGTTCTCTGGATTATTGACCCCTTTCTGCCTTAACCTGTCGTTTGCCTGCCCCTGTTAGGAATTAACTTTTGTTTCTTCAACTCTGTCTGCATCTGGGTCATACCTCAAACGTGATACCCTTAATGTCAAACAGAACGTATCTAGAACTTACAATGTTCGCAATATACCACATTAATGTTCTAGATGTGTTTTATGGGATGTTGGAAGGACATTAGTGTCCAGTTTTCTGACGGTTAGGAGGATATTCCATCAACGTCCCACCAAACATAAACAGAACATGGTTGCCATGTTCTCAGAATGTAAGATAATAATGTTCTAGACATGCTTTATGGGAACATTGCAAAAATATTTCTGTGTCAGTTGTCAAGATGTTGCCAGATAGTCCCAAAGAAACATTCTCCCCCCAAAACATGTCATTACATATCACACCTTGTTAATGTTGCCCAGCACATCAAGGCTCTGATTGGTGAACCACTGATCCATTCACAGCTCTTTTTGTCTGTTGACAAGGTTACTCATACTCAGAGTGCTTTTAACATACAGAGTTTTCAAGTTACATATTTGACACATTATTACATTGTGCATTTTTATACAGTAATTGTTAGTCAAATGTATTTGATGACAGGTAAGATGACTGAGAACACATTCTCATTTACAGCAACAACCTGCGGAATAGTTACAGGGGAGAGGAATTTGCCAATTGGAAGCTGGGGATGATTAAGTGGCCATGATGGTATGAGGGCCAGATTGGGAATTTAGCCAGGATACCAGGGTCAACATCATCCCTACTCATACAATAAGTCCCATGGGCTTTTTAGTGACCACAGAGAGTAAAGACACCTGTTTAACATCCCAGCCAAAAGACAGCACCCTACACAGGGCAATGTCCCAAATCACTGCCCATTGGAATATTTATTTTTTTAGAGCAGAGGAAAGAGTGCCTCTGGCCCTCCAACACCTCTTCCAGCAGCATCTGATCTCCCATCCAGGAACAACCCTGCTTAGATTTAGAGTCAAACCAGCAGTGTTAGTCAGTGTTAGTTATCAGTTAATTTTACTATTCTCTCATTGATTAGATTAACTTATTTTAACAATGTAAGGGCTTTCTGTATAGTTGTCTGATGTTGAAAGGACATATTAACCTGTTTTAATGACACCCCTGAATCACTGATCAACAAAGTTTTTATTGGGTCTGCTTTTAACAGTGAACCGCTAAGGAAGTCACCCTACTCTCACATTCTTAGCAATATATTTTTATGTCATTATTTGGCAACAGTAACAACACACCTATCTTATCTAATTAAGATGTGTTTCTCATTGAAAGATTGGGATTGGTAGAATTCTAGATACCGGAGCATCTCAAAGAGAACTCTCTGTTGTCTTTTTGAAATCCACACCACATATACCATGAAAACAAACATGTCTCTGATTAAGAATCACATCAAAATGCCTATTTACTCTGTTCCGTCTGACTGCGCAATCCACTCTCATCAGCCCAGCCAGGCAATTTATAAACTTGATCGCCACTATAAAAAGCATCTAGACATTATCTCACATTTCTTTAAGACTAACATTTAGTTTTCAACAGCAGAGATTTGTATAAACCTTGCTGTTTTCTCTCTGACATTTGCCACATTGTTTCAATATTCAAATTTGATCTCCAGCTGTCCCATAGTAATGAACGTGTTGGGAGTCGGGATGAGACAGACAGGCAGGCAGTGTTTCTCAGCCAGTCGAAATCATGAATCAGCTGGCATCATTTTCATGGATATCAAAAAAGGTGAAAACAAAACGAAGTGCAGCTAGTTTGCAGTCTTTCCAGCCTCAGATTGAAGTGATTGTGTGTTAGGAATTTTATGAATAATGACTAAAACAATGTCTACATTTAGATAAAACTATAACTAATTGAACTCTGCACGGTATTATTATTATATCTGATTAATAATGTTAATTCATAAGGAAGGGATTAGGTAGTATGAATGCAATAAACACCATTCCAACTTAGTTAGAGAGATTTGTGCTGTGGGTTATAAAGTAAGCAAAAAGGGTCGTTAAACTATGGTTGAACTGACCCAACTTACCCAGAGATGTTTAGATAAGGCAGTGAGTAACTTCTTAGGTCTTCCATTATCTTGAGTTGTCTGCTAAAGTGGTAATAAAATATAGTGAGCCTTCAGGAGAATAAATTATATTGTGTGTCATGTGTGTGCGCTGGGGAGTTGGAATTAACTTTTGAACCTGTTTTATCTTGGTCAAGAGGAGGAGATTTATTCTGTAACCAATGACGTCATATCTTGTATATAAACTGTTGTTCATGGTTAAATGGGAGCGTGCTCCGAGAATAAATACTATTATCTAATTTTAATAAGACTGTACAATAAGACTATTTTATGTTAATAAGTATCTTACAAATACTTAGAAATAGACAGATTGATTTGAATTAATGAGTACATAGAGGAATTATTTAATTCCCTTAACATTGTGTTAGCTGTGTTGTTGGCTAGCTCCTCTGAACAGCAGTGTCCTGACGAGTGAGCACATTTTCTATGCCAGGCGAAATGGCGCCTCATTAGCTCATTGTTATGGATGCATCCAAATAAATGTCACTAGAAAACAGCTTAAACAAATGCAAATGCAGGTACTGTTGTTAGTCTGACTGCACTGTTGGCTAGCTAGCAAGCAAGGGATAAGAACGTTGCCAGCCAGTATGGCAATGGAACATTTAGAACGAATGACTGGGTCAAAAAGACTGAACGACTGGGTCGCGTCCATAGATACAGAACAAAAAGACTGAACGACTGGGTCGCGTCCATAGATACAGAACAAAAAAACTGAACGTCTGGGTCGCGTCTCTGGCAACCGAACTGATAGAACAAACAACCAGCCGGCTGGGTAGCAACTCTAGATTTGTGTCGGGACTATATGTTGTGGAAGGATGAAATAGTATGAATAAATTAATCAAAATAATGTTTTTAATGAAAATATGTAAATCATTATTGTAATATGTTGGTAACCCATTGTATAAAAGTGATAATGCCCTCGAAGCCGGTGTTTTGAGGATATATTGGCACGGTTTGCCGGTCCTCGACCCCTTTGTGGTTGAATCTGTGTTTGAAATTCATTGCTCGACTGAGGGACCTTACAGATAATTGCACAGAGATGAGGTCGTTATTAAAAAATCATGTTAAACACTATTATTGCACTCAGCGTGAGTACATGAAACTGATTATGTTCATTGTGAAGCACATATTTAATCCTGAATATATTTAAGCTTGCCATAACAAAGAGATTGAATACTTATTGACTCAAGACATTTCAGCTTTTCATTTTTGATTAACATAACTCCACTTTGACATTGTGGGGTACTGTGTGTAGAACAGTGACAAAAAAATCTACATTTTAAATTCAGGCTGTAAAATTGTTTTGTTTGGAAAAAGTCAAGGGGTTTCTGTGAATACTTTCTGAAGACATTGTATAATAATATGATGGTGTGTATAGACATTATGGACAGTATATGAATAGAAAATATGTGTACAGCAGTAGTTATATAGGATGAGACATTACTAGAAAACAGTATATACATATGAAGTGGGTAAAACAGTATGGAAACTTTATTAAAGTGACCAATGTTCAATGACTATGTACATAGTGCAGCAGTCTCTCAGGTGCAGGGTAGAGTACTGGATGATATCCAGCTAGTAACAGTGACTAAGGTTCAGGGCAGGGTACTGAGCGGAGGCCGGCTAGTGGTGACTATTTAACAGTAGTATAGACAGCTTGGTTGTTCAGCAACAAAACCGATGCGTGCGCAACTATGGGGCAAAACAGACGGGGTTGGCTTAGATTGCTGACAACATGTAAACTATATTTAGTCTTAAATGTTTATTGAAAGCATAAATACATTTGCACAATGAGTACTCAAATACATTGTTACAGTTAGAATTTTAGCCATATTAGCATTGCACATAATGTTGCTGCTACCGTCTCTTATGACCGAAAAGAGCTTCTGGACATCAGAACAACGATTACTAACCTTGAATTGGACGAAGAATTTTTCTTTTAATGAGTCGGACGAGAGGGATTTACTCCACACACCCGAACAGGCCCTCATCCCCATCATTCGCAGGAGAAAGAGACAGATTTCACGGAAGGAGATCCGGGTGCCTTGTGAGGATCAGGCGACGAGTGGCTAATCTCTCTTTGCTGTCCATACTATTGGCCAATGTACAATCGCTGGATAATAAATTGGACAAACTAAAAGCATGTATATCCTACCAACGGGACATTCAAAACTACATTCAGAAAACAACGAAATTGCAAGAGCTAGCAACAGTTGAAGTCGGAAGTTTACATACACTTAGGTTGGAGTCATTAAAACTCATTTTTCAACCACTCCACAAATGTCTTGTTAACAAACTATAGTTCTGTGTCCGACCCAAGTCGGTTAGGACATCTACTTTGTGCATGACACAAGTACTTTTTCCAACAATTGTTTACAGACAGATTATTTCACTTATAATTCACTGTATCACAATTCCAGTGGATCAGAAGTTTACATACACTAAGTTGACTGTGCCTTTAAACAGCTTGGAAAATTCCAGAAAATTATGTCATGGCTTTAGAAGCTTCTGATAGGCTAATTGACATAATTTGAGTCAATTGGAGGTGTACCTGTGGATGTATTTCAAGGCCTACCTTCAAACTCAGCACCTCTTTGCTTGACATCATGGGAAAATCAAAAGAAATGAGCCAAAATAAATTGTAGACCTCCACAAGTCTGGTTCATCCTTGGGAACAATTTCCAAACGCCTGAAGGTACCACATTCATCTGTACAAACAATAGTACGCAAGTATAAGCACCATGGGACCACGCAGCTGTCATACCGCTCAGGAAGGAGACGCGTTCTGTCTCCTAGAGATGAACGTACTTGCGAAAAGTGAAAACCAATCCCAGAACAGCAGCAAAGGACCTTGTGAAGATGCTGGAGGAAGCAGGTACAAAGTATCTATATCCACAGTAAAACAAGTCCTATATCGACATAACCTGAAAGGTCGCTCAACAAGGAAGAAGCCACTGCTCCAAAACCGCCATAGAAAAGCCAGACTACGGTTTGCAACTGCACATTGGGACAAAGATCGTACTTTTTGGAGAAATGTCCTCTGGTCTGATGAAACAAAAATAGAACTGTTTGGTCATAATGACCATCGTTATGTTTGGAAGAAAAAGGGGGAGGCTTGCAAGCCGAAGAACACCATCCCAAATGTGATGCACGGGGGTGGCAGCATCATATTGTGGGGGTGCTTTGTTACAGGAGGGACTGGTGCACTTCACCAAATAGATGGCATCATGAGGTAGGAAAATTATGTGGTTATATTGAAGCAACATCTCAAGACATCAGTCAGGAAGTTAAAGCTTGGTCGCAAATGGGTCTTCCAAATGGACAATGACCCCAAGCATACTTCCAAAGTTGTGGAAAAATGGCTTAAGGACAACAAAGTTAAGGTATTGGAGTGGCCATCACAAAGCCCAGAACTGAAAAGGCATGTGCGAGCAAGGAGGCCTACAAACCTGACTCAGTTACACCAGCTCTGTCAGGAGGAATGGGCCAAAATTCACCCAACTTATTGTGGGAAGCTTGTGGAAGGCTACCCGAAACGTTTGACCCAAGTTAAACAATTTAAAGGCAATGCTACCAAATACTAATTGAGTGTATGTCAACTTCTGACCCACTGGGAATGTGATGAAAGAAATAAAAGCTGAAATAAATCATTCACTCTACTATTATTTTTACATTTCACATTCTTAAATCAAGTGGTGATCCTAACTGACCTAAGACAGGGAATTTTTACTAGGATTAAATGTCAGGAATTGTGAAAAACTGAATTTAAATGTATTTGGCTAAGGTGTATGTAAACTTCCGACTTCAACTGTATGTACTGTCCCACAAAATTGCTAAACATAGCAAGCCATTCACTGAAGGCGAATTCATTAACGAATGTTTAATTGACTCTGCAGCAATGACAAGAAAAGAGCTGTTTGAAAATGTTTCCCTGTCAAGACGAACAGTGACACGGCGTGTTGAGGACATCGCAGAGAATATGGAACAACAGTTGAAAGACAAGGTAATGGATTTCACCTATTTCTCCTTGGCCCTGGATGAGAGCAGTGATGCACATGACATGGCACAGTTCAAATCAAATCAAAGTGTATTTGTCACGTGCGCCTAATACAACAGGTAGACCTTACAGTGAAATGCTTACTTACAGGCCCTAACCAACAATGTGATTTTTAAGTAAAAAATAGGTATTAGGTGAACAATAGATAAGTAAAGAAATAAAAACAACAGTAAAAAGACAGTGAAAAATAACAGTAGCGAGGCTATAAAAGTAGCGAGGCTAAATACAGGCACTGGTTAATCGGGCTAATTGAGGTAGTATGTACATGTAGGTATGGTTAAAGTGACTATGCATATATGATAAACAGAGAGTAGCAGTAGCGTAAAAGAGGGGTTGGCGGGTGGTGGGACACAATGCAGATAGTCCAGGTAGCCAATGTGCGGGGGCACCGGTTAATCGGACTAATTGAGGTAGTATGTACATGACTGTATAGTTAAAGTGACTATGCACATATGATAAACAGAGTAGCAGCAGCGTAAAAGAGGGGTGACACGCGCAGTTGTTGATATTCTTACGTGGCATAACCTCAGACTTTAAAATTACAGAGGAGCTTGCTTCAATGCAGTCAATGCAGTCAGCACAACCACAGGGAAAGATTTATTGGAGGTGGAACCTCTTAAGGATCCGCCCCTTTTTTTCAATTTTCTCCTAAAATGACATACCCAAATCTAACTGCCTGTAGCTCAGGACCTGAAGCAAGGATATGCATATTCTTGATACCATTTGAAAGGAAACACTTTGAAGTTTGTGGAAATGTGAAATTAATGTAGGAGAATATAACACATTAGATCTGGTAAAACCTCCTGTAGAGGTTTTAATAAGTGTGTGGCAAAGCTGGGACTGAGTTTTGAAAAGTTATCCAGTGTGACCACTGATGGGTGCCCAAACTTGACAGGAAAAAACATGGCTTTTTGAAAAGAATACAAGATCAAGTAGCTGAGCTGAACCCAGATCAGAAAATGATTTTCCTGCATTGCATTATTCATCAGGAGGTGCTCTGTAAATGTGTTCTGAAAATGAGCCATGTTGTGGCTAAAGTCACTAAATTGGTAAACTTCATAAGAGCACAATCTTTAAAGCACAGGCAGTTTGTCTCACTGTTGGAAGAGACAGAGTCGGGTCATGCAGATCTCCCCTACCACACAAACGTGAGATGGATGAGTTTGGGGAAGGTGCTTAAAAGGGTGTGGGACCTGAAGTCGGAGATTGCTGAGTTTTTGCAGATGAATGGAAATATGTGGACAAGATAAAGAATAGTTGGCTGATTTTGCCTTCACCGTGAACATTATGGCTCTCATGAATGAACTGAGTTCCAAACTACAAGGGAAGGGCCTTTTTGCACATCAGATTTACAGCCTTGTCAAAGCCTTCAAGGGAAAATTACTCCTCCTGACCCGTCAAGTAGAAGCCAAGTAGAAGCCATCTCACCCACCTTACGACACTACTAGTCTGTTCCCTATCAGATGACCAGTATACATCGCTGCTGCGTGCTTTGAACGGTGAGTTTTCACGTCGTTTTGAGGATTTCAAAGTGTTGGAAAATGACATGGTGTTGGTTTCCTCTCCTTTCACCTTCAATGTGGATAACACTCCCACTGACTTGCAACTTCAGCTTATCGATCTTCAGTCTGATGCAGTGATTGGAGAACTATTCAAAACAATGTCACTGACGAGGTTCTATGCATCTCTCGATGAACAATACTTTCCAAAGATTAGRAGTCATGCTCATAAGATGTTTGTACTGTTTGAGTCAACCTTTGTATGTGAACAGACATTTTCAGTGATGAAATATAACAAGTCAAGGCACAGATCATCTCTTACTGACTAACCTCTCAGCAATCCTGCGCATAGCGACATCAGAAACTATACCTGACTTCACTGCTCTAGTCAATGCCCATCAGACTTCACTCCTCACAGTAGTTTAAATGTAATGTTGAGCTCCCTCTCTTTCTTGTGTTTTTGTGCATAGCCGTTAACAAGAGCTCTGTCCGTGGTGCTGAATGCACAGTGTACTTTTCCCTCCGTGTAGTTCATTGCATGTTTAATAATGAAAATACCTAACAAAAGGAGAACATGGATGTGGTTTATTTCTGTGCATGTTAAGAAAGTTAAATAAGTAGCATATCCGGACGTGATTTACAGTAGATATATCTGTCAACACAGTCATACACATGATGTATAATCCTGTTATATGATTCTGGCCCGCCATGGAAAAAATATTTTCTAATGAGGCCCTCCATGGAAAATAATTGCCCAGGCCTGGTCTAGGGTGTCGGGTAAGTTGGAGGTGATATGATCCATTAACTAGCCTCTAAAAGGACTTCATGATGACAGATGTGAGTGCTACGGGGCGATAGTAATTTAGTTAAGTTACCTCTTCTTTCCTGGGTACAGGAACAATGGTGGACATCTTGAAGCAAGTGGGGACAATAGACTGGGATAGTGAAAAATATCTGCACATGCTCGGCTTGGGATGCCGTCTGGGCTGGCAGACTTGCAAGGGTTAACACGCCTGAATGTCTTACTCACGTTGGCCACGGAGAACGAGAGCTCAAAGTTCTCGTGAGCTGCAGAGGCCCACGTTGGCGGCTCAGCGTTTACCTTGAAGCCGGCGAAGACGGTGTTTAGCTGGTCCGGGAGCGAGGTGACGGTGGCTGGCTTTCCCTTCATAATCTGTTATTGTCTGGAGTCCCTGCCACATATGTCTTGCCTAAGCCTTTGAAATGCGACTCCACTTTGTCCCTGAACTGTCGTTTTGCCTCTTTGATAGCCTTAAGGAGAGCATAGCTGGTCTGTTTGTACACGTCCATGTTCCCAGCCACCTTGCCGGTGCGCCATTGTGCATAAATTAATTTTGTCCCCCTACACCAAACGCGATCACGACACGCAGGTTAAAATATCAAAACAAACTCTGAACCAATGACATTCATTTGGGGACAGGTCGAAAAGCATTAAACATTTATGGCAATTTAGCTAGTCAGCTTGCACTTGCTAGCTAAATTGTCCTGGTATATAAACATTAGGTTGTTATTTTACCTGAAATGCACAAGGTCCTCTACTCCTACAATTAATCCACACATTAAAACGGTCAACCGAATCGTTTCTAGTCATCTCTCTTCCTTCCAGGCTTTTTCATCGTTGAACTTAAACGGTGATTGGCATCTAAACTTTCATATTATTACCATGACAACCGGCAACACAGTTTGTCTTTCAATCACCCACGTGGGTATAACCAATGAGGAGATGGCACGTGGGTACCTGCTTCTATAAACCAATGAGGAGATGGGAGAGGCAGGACTTGCAGCGCCATCTGCGTCAGAAAATAGGAATGACCTTCTATTTTTAGCAACGTGCGCGAGCAGTGTGGGAGCAATATTGAATAACATAGATTTCAACATTTATTTTTGCAAATGTGCGCACGCGATGCGAGCGGTTGGTAGTCAGGGTATCAGTGTATACGTCAATAATATTTGGAGAGGCAATCCGGAACATTTCCCAGTCCGTGTGATCAAAACGATCTTGAACCATAGATTCTGATTTGGTCAGACCAACGTTGAAAAGTCCTTACCACGGGTATGTCCTGTTTAAGACTCTGCCTATGGGAGGGGAGGAACAAATGGAGGGGTGATTTGATTGGCCAAGGGAGGGCGCTGCCCCATGGGTCTCCCGGTCGCGGCCAGCTACGACAGAGCCTGGACTCGAACCCAGAATCTCTAGTGCTGCGATGCAGTGCCTTAGACACGTGCCACTCGGAGCCCAGTGTAGTTCCTTGAGAGCCGTCGTGGTGGTGAATTTAAGTATGCTCCTTTTAATTCTTCTCTTCTCTTTGTCTTTGTCTTTGTCTTTGTCTTTGTCTTCTCTCCGGTACATGGCCATGACGATGACCGAATAAATTATCTTGGGAGGTAATGCAGCCGGCATTTGATGGTGAGGTATTCCAGATTGGAGGAAAAAAGGACTTTGGCAAAGTGGGTGGGGTCCTGCCTGGTTGGCCCTGTCAGTCGGATGGGGCCACAGTGTCTCCAACCCCTCCTGTCTCAGCCTCCAGTAATTATGCTGCAATAGTTTATGTGTCGGGAGTAGGGTCAGTCGGTTTATATCTGGAGTATTTCTCCTGTCTTATCCGGTGTCCTGTGTGAATTTAAGTAAGCTCCTTTTAACTCTTCTCTCTCCTCTCTCTCTCTCTCTCTCTCTCTCTCTCTCTCTCTCTCTCTCTGCCTGCCTGCCTGCCTGCCTGCCTGCCTGCCTGTCTGCTTCTGCCTGTCTGCCTGTCTGTTGTCTGTCTTCTGTCTGTCTGTCTGTCTGTCTGTCTGTTGACCTGAGCTCTAGGACCATACTCGGACTCCTGGCTGATTACTCCTTGCTGTCCCAATCCACCTGGTTTGTGCTGCTGCCCAGTTTCAACTGTTCTGCCTGCGGCTATGGAACCCTGACCTGTTCACCGGATGTGCTACCTTGTCCCAGACCTGCTGTTTTCGACTTCTCTCTCTACCAGACTGCTGTCTCTAATCTGAATGATCAGCTATGAAAAGCCAACTGAATCAACCTCTGAAGTGCTGAACTCTTGCACCTCGACAACCACTGTGATTGTTATTAATTATTTATCTTGGTCCATGTACTGTTATAATCTCCACTCGCACAGCCAGAAGAGGACTGGCCACCCTCAGAGCCTGGTTCCTTCTAAGTTTCTTCCTAGCCACCGTGCTTCTACTCTGCATTGCTTGCTTGTTGGGGGTTTTAGGCTGGGTGTCCGTTCCTGACCTGTTTTCTCTTGTTTTGTATTTATTTAGTATGGTCAGGGCGTGAGTTGGGTGGGTTGTCTATGTGTTGTTTTCTATGTTGGGGTTTTGTGCGTTCGGCCTGGTATGATTCTCAATCAGAGGCAGCTGTCAATCGTTGTCCCTGATTGAGAATCATACTTAGGCAGCCGGGGTTCACGTGKGTGTTTGTGGGTGTTTGTATTTCGTGTCAGTGTTCGTGCCACACGGGACTGCTTTCGGTTTGATTCTCGTTTGTTGTTTTTGTATCTTGAAGTGTTCAGTTTACTTTCATTAAAATATGAACACTTTCCACTCTGCGTCTTGGTCCGATCCCTACACCTCCTCTTCTGACGAAGAGGAGGAAATCTGTCGTTACACTGGGTTTCTGTATTGCACTAAGGCATCGGCTGATGTAAAAAGGGCTTCATAAATACATTTGATTGATTGATTGACTTGAGTTGCAGTATGTTACCACAAACATACCAGGAGTAGTTAATCCTGAAACATACACCTCCGCCTTTCTTTTTCCTGGGGAGTTTGTTCTTCCTGTCCACACGATGGACGAAGAACCCCGCTGGCTGAATGGACAGGGAAAGTATATCCAGAGGGCGCCATGAATTCGTAAAAACAGAGTATGTAACAGTCCCTAATGTCTCTCTGGAAAGAGATCTTCGCTCTGAGCTCATCGACTATATAGTCCAGGGACTGAGCGTTACCGAGTAATATACTTGGAAGCTGTAGTTGGTATGCACACCTCCTGAGTCTGATTACGAGCCCACATATTTTTTCTCTTCTACTGTGACTGCGTCTTGGAGCAGCTCCCGGGATGAATGGAACTGCCTCAGGAAGTTCAAACAAAGTATCCAATTCAGGGAAGTCTAATTTATGATCTAAATGCTGGTCAGTGACCGCTGATCTAATATCCCAAAGTTATTTTTGTCTGTAGGTAATAATGCAAAAAACTTTTTGGAGCAAATTATGTTTAAAAAAAATTACTACAAAGTTGGCTAGGAGCTAGAACAGAGGAACCATGTCTGTCGGCAGAGGGTTGACAAGATATTAACTGCTTATCTTCAACTTTTTAATGAGAAATATTATGATGAAAATTCCAGATTCTCTGCATAACCAAATAATATATAACTCAGACACCCATACATACCCCACAAGTCATCCCACCAGGGGTCCCTTCACAGTCCCCAAGTCCAAAACGAAATCACGGCAATGCACAGTGTTTTACAGAGCCATAATCACATGTAACTCCCATCCATCTCCAATTCCTCAAGCAAACAGCAAAATTACCTTTAGAACATTTATAAAACAACATCTCGTGGCACAATAGGGATTGTGAAATGATACACACACACACACAGACACACTCTAATACACACATTATTCTTTAGTTATATTGTTAGTACTTTGTTATATAAAAAAAATGTGTGACTGTTCTTGTCTATCAGCGTATCAGTGTTTTGTTACTTGTCGTGTTTTATATTTTTGTGTGGGCCCCAGGAAGAATAGCTGCTGCTTCGGCAAAAGCTAATGGGGATCCAAATATGACAATAGGGGCATCAGGGCCTTTTGAAATCCTTGCCGCCCAGACTGTGGAAAGCCACCAACAAAGCCACCAACAAATTAACAAAGACAACATTTTAAAGCATCTCTCAATCAGTTTGGTTGCTGAGCAAATTGAAAAAGCAACTACTCTCTAAAGAGGTAGGCAAGTTGTGGTGTTAAAAATGTTTGATTAGACTGTTGTGCAATACAGTGAGCTATGATGTCATAAAGGACATCCAACATGTCACCCCAATCTAATTATGATGATCGCCCCTCCTTTATGACATCACTGCTATACGATAAATTGAATGTTGATGATTTCAACAGGGTGATAGATTGAAATGTGTCTAAGGAATAGAGTTTTCTCCAATCACAGTATTCCAGTTTTACCTGTAGTGAGTAGGTAGACAATAACATGGCCAACAGAAAAAGTATGTTTTAACACTTTGCTTCTTCCCTTATAGAGAGCTTACTGTTAAGTTAGGCTTGAAAGGGTGATTGGTTCTTACCCTCCATCATGCCTGTGACTCCAAGCCTGCCCTTGCCCTCTCCCTAGCCATAGACTTAACAGGCACTCAGCTACCGTGTCTCTCTCTCTCCCAGACCAGGACCACATAAGCACACACACACAACTCAATGATAACACATTAACAATAAAACAGTTGATTGTGGTCTAATTTAGTGAATAACTTTCTAAACTTTTTGGAAAGCAGTAACTTCTCTATCACTGATAAAGTTTGATTGTCTCATTAGTCAACAAGTCCGCCAGGGGGCGGTCAAAGTCAATCAAATATACTGTTACAAACTAAGCGTTTATCAAGGGTGCATTCAAGATCATATGTTTCTGGGACGTTGCTGCAACAGCAATTTCCAAAACTACGAATCCCAGAGAACCTCACCGCGCTTGCTATGTCAATATGGCCACTGTCAGACAGACAAAGGCACATCAATCTCGCCACGAAATGAAATTAGCAGACTAGAGGAGGACGGCTGTCATTGTGAAAACCTGGTGCCTGTTCCCGTGTCGGGGATATAGAAGAGGACTTGTCGCGAGGACCAACTAAACACCGGTTTATTAAATGCTGTGGTGGACGGGGGCCCTAGATTCTAAGATCAAGGTAAGACTTGCAAGACTGGTAGCTAGTGAGTTAGCTAGCATAACTAGCATTTCTGCAGGCTCGCCCGCAGTCATTGGCACTGGTCCCAATGCTAGTCAGCAAGCTAACTTTAATAGCTAGCTAGCTAAGGGTTGCTGGTCAGTGGTAGAGGAGGGGCGAGAGGCTTTACTCCGCCCAACATCTGTCCACGAAAATAAGCCCACGAAGTAAAGAATTTGTCTATGGAGGTCAATGAGAGTGTCGAATTTGGTCAACAAAACATTTAATGGTCATTTGCTACGTTAGGCTTATTTAATATAATATACATTTCACAGTAGTTAGGTTGTTACGAATGCACTGATATTAGTGGCCTCACGTGGCATTTCGGTAATTTGGGGGGGAAAATGACTTTATATTGGAGTTGTGCCTGTTGTCATAGAGACAGACTCATCATGGCTATAACCCGTTTTAGCATGGACATTGCTATTGAGAGCTTTCACCATATTAAAAGTAGTCAACTGGGTGGGGATTCCTATGAGTTAGGAGCAATCAGTCAATGAAGGAGAAAATTGACTACTTTAAAAAGGAGATGATATAATGTCACAGATACATAGATGAGGCCTCTATCTATCTGTGTCCTGTTCACATGCACTATATGTCCTCTCATTGGCTAGAATGGTGGTGCATATTCATTAAGTAAACCATTTACTGTTTTTAAGAAGCAAACGGAGCAAAACAAGAGTTTATATTGGACAAATTCAGGTAAGTCCCTCCCCGTTTTGTTCCGTTTGCTTCCGTTTAATAAACGTTTTGTAACAGAATTTGCTTAAAGAATACGCCCCTGGTCTTGCCTAATATCCATTGTTAGATTGGTCTTTGTCAGTGGTCACTTTATAGCTAATGCCAGGTCAGCTTTTATGAAGTCGTTGGAAAAGTCTGTTTGCTCTATAGAGGTTGTAAAGATTACTAGCTAGCTAACTAGTGAGATGTCATAGCTACAACAAAGATTTGAATAACTAAACCAAGATAGACCACAGCCTGCCATTTCCAATAAGACCAAATGAGTCATAGTGGGCAAAACCAAGCACGAGCTAGCGATATCCTATTTATGTGTTCTAGCATGTATCCGCATATTTTTGTTAGGGAACGCCTACTCTGTGATGTTCGCGTGTGAAATAACAACATTTGCCTTTGCAGTCCTTCTAAACAATGTGATTTAAAAAAACTTTGTAAAGGGTAAAGTCTACAAAACTTGGTCCAACAGATTCGAGTTTGGGGAACAGAACTGTATTGAGATAAAATGTTTCATCGATGAGAACATTTGCAGAATTTCCGCCTAAATCCATCTCGTTCCATCTCCCAGTGGGCTTCCTGTCACTACCATATTTAGTAGTGAGTGGAAACGCCAAGCGGTTGCTTCACATTTACACATCCGGTGAAATATCTGTGTCATTGTTCCATCGGTGGCTACAACATTAGTTTATATATTTGTCAAGCTAACTAACTAGCTAGTAATTAACGGTTCCCTGTAGCTATTTGTCATTGAACAACCACACTGGCATACTCAACTAATTAGATCACTAGCTAGCAACATGAATTTTGACCACAAGCCATGCCATACTCAACTGGTTAGATAGTTCATGTCAAACAGAGCTATTTGCAAAGGTTGGCTAAGTAAGCTAGAGCTGGACTGTGATTGAACACCCCTCCTGTCCCCAAACACTTAGCAAACAGTTGTCAACTCTTACCCCTGGGGTGTTAGCTTGCTGTTTATCTACAGGTTATGCATATTGTTTTTGCATTGCATAACTGTTCGGACTGTGTTTGGGTTATTAGATTGTGTGATTGAGTGGATCGTCCGCGCCATATGATGCATGGGCGTTCGTTTCCCTGTTGATTCACCGTGATTGTCATTTGAGTCACCATGTTGAAAGCCCCCACTTCATTTTAATCTAGACACGCATCTGATACCAAACTGACACCCCTTCGAAATAAAACATTCTATTTTTTACATTATGCACTCTCATCACATACTTTGAGGCATTTGACTATAGCTTTTGAAAGTAAGCAACCATAACAGGGGAAATAGGTTGGTTTAACCACAAGCTAAAGATTAACTTGTCAACCAAATGTTTGCTTGTCATTGATTAAAGGAATTACTTGTCAGTAAACTTTTCCAACTCTGGTTTGAGTCTCCCTAGTTAAACATGCACATGTTTCCTCTAGTCCAAATTTGTATATCATTACTCGGGTTACCCATTGCATTTCCCTGTGTAGGCTCTGTGTTGCAAGACTAGATTAGCAGTCAGTGTTCGCAATACAAAACCACAGCACAGACAGACACCAAATTCATCAGCGGTGTAGGCCTTTTCATTACGCCGATTCTGTTTTGCAACAGAAACCGTTTACTCCAAACGGAAAAAGCTTTGCACCGAAAACAAGAGTTTCTATTGGACAAATTCAGGTAGGTCTCTCCCCGTTTCGTTCTGTTTGCTTCCATTGGTTCCTAAACTGTAAACGGTTTCCGTTGAAAGATGGTGTATAATAAATACACCCCAGTATCCACCTTTCACCAGGTACCTGGTAACCCATAAGGTTTCTAGGCACAGGGAGTGAGGGTAAGTTTCCCATTTGCTGTGAAGCTAGTGGCTACCTTCCACATCTGGCTAAATACATCTTCCTGGCACCTACTCTTTTCCAGGGGTCCTAACGATTCAACTAAACAGTTTACAAGCTTGGAATGGTTTATTAGGCATGGAAAAATGTGTAGCTGCAGGCTAAGCCCTTTTAGCTTGTGTACCAGTCTGTTCGTGCCATCATGCCACTCCTTTCAACTCCTTGTCATGCCAAACAGTTGGAATGATGGCACAAACAGATCTGGGACCAGGCTACGATCTTTTGCTCCCGAGGACTATAATTTCCTTGGCATTGCAGTTTCCAGCACAAACATGGTACAATGGATGCAAAGAGGTCAGTGGAATGCAGACCGTGGGGGATAGAAGGACGCCGGATTGGCGCACGTTCAACCAATCTGATCTAACAATCAGTCATGATTGATGTATTGTAACAGACCGACAATGTGGCTACTAAAGTCCCATTTTGATATATTTGGCTGTTTTCACTGCATATCATTTAGAAGTTGTTACTTTTCAGGTTTAGAGGAAGTGACTGCTAAATGCTAACTCCCATTAATATGAACTGGTAGCATAGCTAGCATACAGACATCTGTGGTGGTAGTCCAAGTCGTTTTTTAACTGCAATGCAGTTGATTGGTGACAATGACATGAACATGTGTTGGGGTTGACATCCATACAAGCAGTATAGTCAAATGGTTTACCTCAACATGGTGTGAAATACACATAGCAACAATAGCCTACATGTAGKGTAATTTTGCTGGGGGGCAACGAGGAGATGCTGGATCTTTCCCCCACGCGTTTCCATGGCATTATTATTGTTTGGGTTGAGTTCCATTGACCTCTTTACCGCATCTATGGTTTCACATTTGGAATATGCTAATAGTTGCATCAACTTGTGTAGTATAAGTCACTCAGTCAGACTCAAACATGCTCAGTGTTTTCTGCTGAGTGTGTTCTGACACACACAAACTTTTTAAAAGCCATGAGGCTCTCAGGGCATATTTCTCTCTCTCTTCACACCACCCTTCATCCCTCTCTCCCTCCGGTCTTTCTGCTGAGTAGAGATCTATAAAGATAATTGACCAGTGCTAGTCAACTCAGCAGTATTACACCTCTGTCCTCCCCAGAGCCTCTGCACCAGAGGAAGACAGGAAGGTCAGGGAGTTAAAGATTTGTGGAGAAACTTGTTTTACTGAACCAAGGAGCAGCAGCTTGACTCCAGCCCAGGGTTTATAAATTGCAGACTGACTAACTATAATTGTTTCTCATGGTTTCTTCTTTTTGGTCCTGCCCACACCTAGCTGGCACACCTGATTCAACTAGTCAAGCCCTTGATGATTAGCCCAGTTCATCTATTAGTTGTGTCAGGTGAGTTTGCACTGGGCTAGAGCAGAACATGTAGGGTAGGTTTTGGTACGTTGTATAAGGCTGTACATAACATATAGGCAGGTCTCATTAGCACAGATAGAACAATGAGCCAGATGTTTCACCGGATGTATAAATCTAAAGAATCCGGTTTGCATTTCCACTCACTACCAAATATGGTGATGAGAGGAAGCCCAGTGGCTGGCAGTGGGAGAGTATGGAGCAAGATGGATTTTGGATGACATTCTGCAAATTTTGGCATCTATGACGTATTTGATCTCAATGCAGTTTTATTTTCCCAAAACTAGAATCTATTACAAACAAAGTGGACTAAGTTTTGTAGACTTTACACTTTGCGAAAGCTTCTAAAAATGGCATTGTCTAGAAGGCGTGCAAGGGTGAATTGAGTTATTTGCACACCCGCACTTCAGAGTAGGAAATCCCTAACGGAAATATGGGAATACATGCTAGAACGCGGCAAATAGGATCTCGCTAGCTCGTGCTTGGCTCTGCCCACCTTGCTTGTTCTGCCTACTATAATTCATTTGCTCCCATTGGAAACGACAGGCTGTGGTCTATCTTGGGTTAGTTATCTTTGTCACTATTGTGTAATATGGATTAAGACTAAGTCTAGTCCATCTCCACCAGCCTTCATTCAGTAGGTCTAGACACTAGCCTGTGTGTGTGCGCACGTATGTCCATGCATGTTTCTGTGCACCTGCATCTGTGGTTGTGTCCTCTACTGTTTTTGACCCTGTCTGTTTCTGTCTGCCTGTTTGAACTGTACTGCGCTTTTTAATGCAGTGCGGTGTGTGTCCTGGCTGTGTATGTATGTTTTGCACACTACTGTATGTACTTGTCTGTCTGTGATATCCTATACACTGTCCTATGACTCATCCCCACTCTCTTTTAAAGGGAAAATGTGGAGGTTGGCCGCTTGGGACAGAGATTTTTCTTGCCGTTTTTCCCAAGTCACACTCTCTCTTAACCCCCTCCCTTTCACCTCTCAATCTTTCTTCTCTCACTCTCTTATGCATGTGTTCTCTGTCAGCTCTTTCTCTCTCACACATACGGTTCGCTCTCTCTTTCTATTTCCATCTCTCTCACCCTCCTCCCCCCGTTCACACTATCTAAGTCTGTCTCTCTGTGTGTCTCTCTCACCCCCGGCCCCATGCACCACTATCTATGTCTGTCTGTCTGTCTCTCTGTCTCTCTGTCTCTCTGTCTGTCTGTCTGTCTGTCTGTCTGTCTGTCTGTCTGTCTGTCTGTCTGTCTGTCTGTCTGTCTGTCTGTCTTGTCTGTCTGTCTGTGTTGTCTGTCTGTCTGTCTGTCTGTGTTGGTAGAATAATCCATTTAATGTCTGTGCTGTAGCTCCTGAACCAGTCTTCATAAAGCATGCTGCTGATGAGGAGATAAAGGTGTAAGCTGTATGATGTTTGTTCGTGAGTGCATACGTTTCTCAGCGTAGTCTTTGTAAGAGCTGCCATGGTCTCCGCATAATAATAGGTTATGTTAACATGTCTTGTGTCTATGCAGCAGTTTTTGGATGTGTACCATGCGTATACCAGCGCTAAGGGGATGGTAGTAGTTTTCTGGATGTATACCAGACCAGGGCCTAAGGAGCTGGTAGTAGTTTTCTTGGAGTGTATACCAGACAGGGCCAAGGGATGGTAGTAGTTTTCTGGATGTATACAGACAGGGCCTAAGGGATGGTAGTAGTTTTCTGGATGTATACCAGACAGGGGCCTAAGGAGCTGGTAGTAGTTTTCTGGATGTATACCAGACAGGGCCAAGGGGATGGTAGTAGTTTTCTGGATGTATACCAGACAGGGCCTAAGGAGCTGGTAGTAGTTTTCTGGATGTATACCAGACAGGGCCTAAGGAGCTGGTAGTAGTTTTCTGGATGTATACCAGACAGGGCCTAAGGGTATGGTAGTCGTTTTCTGGACAGGGCCTAAGGGGATGGTAGTAGTTTTCTGGATGTATACCAGGCAGGGCCTAAGGGGATGGTAGTAGTTTTTTGGATGTATACCAGGCAGGGCCTAAGGAGCTGGTAGTAGTTTTCTGGATGTATACCAGGCAGGGCCTAAGGGGATGGTAGTAGGTTTCTGGATGTATACCAGGCAGGGCCTAAGGAGCTGGTAGTAGTTTTCTGGACAGGGTCTAAGGAGCTGGTAGTAGTTTTCTGGGCAGGGCTATATACAATCAGCAACAGCCCCCATCTCTCCAACCATCCATCAATCCCTGACTGTATCATCCACAGTCTTGTACTTCTCTCCTCCTTTCTCCATTCATCCTATCTAAACTATCTTTTCTCTCACTCCATCTAAACCCTTCTCCTCTCTCCCTCTCCAGGATGTCTCGGTATACCGACGAGCCTCGTTTCACCATTGAGCAGATTGACCTGCTCCAGCGGCTGAGGAGGACTGGGATGACCAAGCCAGAGCTCCTCCACGCCCTCGACATCCTGGACAGACTGGATCACCAGCACGGACACAAGTTCGGACACCGTCCCCAGCCCGCCTATCAGGGGCCGACGCCCAATTACAACACTAATACAACATCTTCTTCGGCGTCCTCATCAACATCCACGACCGCCACACAGACTGGTTACCTGGGGAATGGGAGTGGAAGTGGCGGGAGTGGCCTGTCGCCGTCACCTAGCAACAACTATGATATGTCACCGCCCCCTCCGGCGGTTGTATCCGCCCCGGTTGCTATGGCAGTGGTGGCGCAGAACGGGCGTGGGGTTGGTGGCGATGAGCTGGTTGCCATGACGAACGGGAAGTTGTCTCCACCACGGTTTCCTGACAGTGTAGGCGCGGTGAGTGGCGGCGTGACGGGGAGCGGCTACGGGTTTGAGGCCAGCGAGGAGGAACTAGACGTGGACGACAAAGTGGAGCAACTCCTGAGGTGAGGAGGAGGAGCCTGGGTTTTTTCTGAACACATCAATAGGCACAACATGAGAACCAAACAAACTACATGTTACACTACCTCAACGTGTTACACTACCTCAACCGTGAGGGGGGGGAGAGAGCGGCGAGCGGAGGAGGGGAGAGCGAGCGAGCGAGCGGGGGGGGCGAGAGCGAGCGAGCGAGCGGGGGGGGCGAGAGCGAGAGGCGAGAGGGGGGGAGCGAGGCGGGGAGAGCGAGGGGGGGGAAAGTGAGAGCGAGGGGGGGAGAGTGAGAGCGAGGGGGGGGAGAGAGGGCGAGAGGGGGGAAGACAGAGCGTGGAGGGGGGAGAGAGCGTAGAGGGGGGGGGGGAGCGCGCGAGGGAGAGCGAGCGCGCGAGGGGAGACCGAGCGAGCGCGCGAGGGGAGAGCGAGCGAGCGGAGAGAGCGAGAGGAGGGGGGCGAGAGCGAGAGGCGAGAGCGAGAGGGGGAGGCGAGG
>NC_036849.1:26214596-26286672 GCF_002910315.2 Salvelinus sp. IW2-2015
GGGAGACCGGAAAGTACAATTGAGTTGGATAGGAAGGAAAAAAAGACTGAAACAAAAACAGAAATATGAGGGGCTGAGAGAGAAGCAAGGAGAAGAGGGTAGAGTGCAGAAAATGTGATGTATGCCAAGGTTATTCGTTGTCATTTTGTTTATATTAACTCCTTCAAGACTGTTGGAAAAGATTCCTCATGAAGCTGGTTGAGCAAATGCCAAGATTGACAGCTTTGAACAAAAGCTACTTTGAAGAATCTAATATATATTTTTGTTTTTTGTTACACCATGATTCATATGTGCCATTCCATAGTTGATGTCTTCACTATTATTCTAAAATGTAAAAATAGTAAAAATAAAGAAAACCCTTGAATTATGAAACTTTTGACTGGTACTGTATATATAATTATTTAGTTATTATTAGTTTGTCAGTTAAGACTTTAGACTTTTCAGATTTACTATTTTTATTATACTGAACAAAAATATAAACGTAACATGTAAAGTGTTGTCGAATGTTTCATGACCTGAAATAAAAGATTCTGTAATTTTCCACACACACAAAAAGCGTCTCTCTCAAATTTTGTGCACTAATTTGTTACATCCCTGTGAGTGAGCATTTCTCCTTTGCCAACAATAATTCACCACCTGACAGGTGTGGCATATCAAGAAGCTGATTTAAACAGCATGACCATTACACAGGTGCACCTTGTGCTGGGAATGTAAAATGCCACTAAAATGTGCAGTTGTGTCACACAACACAATGCCACCATGTCTCAAGTTGAGGGAGCGTGCAATTGGCATGCTGACTGCAGGAATGGTCACCACAGCTGTTGCCAGAGAATGTAATGTTAATTTCTCTACCATAAGCCGCCTCAAATTTGTGAGAGTATGTCCAACCGTCTTCACAACCACGCCAGCCCAGCACCTCCACATCCGGCTTCTTCACATGTGGGACGTCTGAGACCAGCCACCCTGAACAGCTGATGAAACTGGTTTGCACAACCAAAATAATTCTGCACAAACTGTCAAGAAAGCGTCTCAGGGAAGCTAATCTGTGTGCTCGTCGTCCTCACCAGGCCTTGACCTGACAGCAGTTTGGGTCGTAACCGACTTCAGTAGGCAAATGCTCACCTTCGATGGCCACTGGCAGCATGTATGGTGTCGAGTGGGCGAGCGGTTGCTAATGTCAACGTTGTAAACAGAGTGCCCATGGTGGCGTGGTGTTAGGTATGGGCAGGCATAAGCTACGGACAACGAACACAATTGCATTTTAAATGAATGGCAATTTGTAATGCAACGAGATACATGTGACGAGATCCTGAGGCCCATTGTCGTGCTTTCATCCACCGCCATCACCTCATGTTTCAGCAGATAATAGCACAGCCCCACGATCTTCCATGGCCTGCATACTCACCAGACATTTCACCCATTCAGCATGTGTGGGATCAGGGCCTAACACCACCACCTGCCGCTAGATTTTGGGATTGCGGTAAGATGTCTATTTCACTAGCCACGCAAGAATTTCACTCGCATTTAGGAATAAAAAAAATGGTCAAGTATTATCATATTTATAGTAAAATAAATGCTGCAGTAGCTGTTTTCTAAGTAATTCTGCCATTTTGTTTCATAGCTGGTAAAATATTCCCACAAAGTCAAAGAACTACGAATCCTATATAGCCTATCCCAACTCGCACTGCAACACTGCCTGCCTGGGGCTGTGTGCACGTGAAGAGCTGCGCACAGGCATAAAAGGTGGTCTAATATACTCTGGGTTTCTTGGCTATTTACATTGTTTGTTCACAAGCTAGGTTGTTTTCGATGATTGAATTTCAACTGCTAGGGAAGAGAAGATAACGCCTCTACTAGTCAGACTAACATGCTGACCACACCAGTCGCGTGCGCTGCAAAATACATTTGCACAAACATGTTATTCAATCATTGCGCGCCCAACAAACGTCTGCGTTGCCAGGCGCTAAAATAGAAAGTTGATTCTATTGTGGCACAGAACACGCTGCAAGTCCTGCCTCTCCCCATCTCCTCATTGGCTTTTAGAAGCAATATACCCACATGCCAGCTCCTCATTGGTTATACCCACATGGGTGATTGAAAGATGAAGAGTTCGATTATGGTAATACACCTTATTATGAAAGTTGCCAATCGCCATATAAAGTCCAAAGAAGAGAAAGCCTGGAAGGAGTAGAATGACTAGAAACGATTCGGTTGACCGTTTGTGTGGATAATTGTCAGAGTAGAGGACCTTGGTGCATTTCAGGTTAAATAACAACTCAATGTGTATATACCAGGACAAATTAGCTAGCAACAGCAAGCTAGCTAGCTAAATAGGATAAATTAGATAGCAACTGCAAGCTAGCTAAATTGCCATAAACGTTTAATGCTATTCGACCTGTCCCCAAATGAATATAATTGGTTCAGAGATTGTTTTGATATTTCAACCAGCATGTCCTGATCACATTTGGTGTGGGGGACAAAATACAATTGAACAGGATGGCGGACGCACGTGCACAAACATGACAGGAGTCGCTTACCACGGTAACATCCCAACCTTAAAGGGGCAGGTGAATATTTTAGTCTCATCTGGATATTTTGTTTAAAAGACTAAGGTCACAAAAAAAATATTAAACAATATACCACATTACTTCTTACGAGTAAATATATTCTTTTTTTAGAAACATTACAAAGCATGCTAATCAATTTGTGTGTTTTGTTAGTGTAATTTTAACAGAAAAAATAATGGTTAGCAGCAAAAATATTTGAGTGGCTGGTAGATTTTTCAATCTACCTGCCACAGTAAGCTGGTGGACCAAAAAGTTTAATTTAGGCCCTGTTTGGGATGTTCTGGATCTACGTGTATGACATGTTCCAGTTCCCGCCAATATCCTGCAACTTCGCACAGCCATTGAAGAGGAGGACAACAGTCCACAGCCACAATCAACAGCCTGGCAACTCTATGCGAAGGAAATGTGTCACGCTGCATGAGGCAAATTATGTTCACCCCAGATACTGACTGTTTTCTGATACACGCCCCTACCTTTTTATTTTTAAGGTATCTGTGACCAACAGATTCATATCTCTATTCCCAGTCATGTGACATCCATAGATTAGGACCTAATGAATTAATTTAAATTGACACTATTTCAATTACAGTATATGAACTGTAACTCTGTGAAAATCTGTAGAATTTTCGTAATGTTTCAGTAGCTTTTTCAGATCCCATAATATACCACATTCTTCTGATTCTCGTCGTTCTATATACAGATTTAGTCAGCTGTAACCTAGTCCAGCCCCATCTCCCGTTCTCTAACCATCCATCAGCTGTTAATGCTATTCTCTACTCTAGTGTTAGACTTCTTCTCCATGCCGTAGTCTCCACAGTTTAGTTTCATTCGTAATCATTTAGTCTTTAGGATCAGCTACAAGCTCAGCCATCTCTAACATCCCTGTCTCCTGCTCTAGCCTCGCTCCAGAGTGTATTTAGTCTCTGCATATGGTGTGTTTTTTGTGATGTCACTTCTTTGATACCAGCTGGAGCACTGCGTTTCACCATTGAGCAGTGACCTGCTCGAGCGCTGACAGGAACTGCGGAGATAATGATCAGCAAGCCATGAGACTGGCCAGTGGCCAAACGCCACTCGTACATCACACTAAACTCAGGTCCTCTGTATCATGGTCATGATCGATTCTTCGTTGATCAGAGCAAGCAGTTCGATAGGCACGCGCGCTCACTCAAATCGCCAGGCCCTTCTTCATGTCTGGGCAACAGACGCCGCAATGCTACAACCAATCTCTTAAGTTCACAAACGATACATACAAGTCTTACAGCTGTCTCAATCATACACCTCCTCTGACCGCCGCACCACCGGACGTATCTCACTGACGCTAGCTGCACATACCCAGGTGTACATCAAGGACGGATGGGATCAGGCCACCTAGAGGTCCCCGCCGTTCAACCTACTAAAGTCAAACACATATATCGGTAATATTTTCAACAATCGGCCACAGCCCCACTTGCCTAAGCGCTAGTCTGCGCGTTCCTCCGGTTGCTGACTGGCAATCATGGTTGGACAGCAGAGAGACATACCGCGTTGCGGACTACTATACTCGCCATGCCCTGGCATCGAGGCTGGATTGCCTACGAGTGTTGTTAGGTTTAAATTATAAAATCCAACCTAACGCTACGACTTGGACTGGAAGTGTCATCACACCACGGTTTCCTAGACACTTGTAGCCGCGGTGAGTGGCGAAGCCTCAACAGGGAGACGATGTGCAGTGGACAAGGGTGAGTCTCTAGTGCCGCTAGCTGATTGAGAACGACCAATTATACCCAGAGACTGAAGTCATCTTTTATAGTGACTGTTAGTAGCAATTAAGACTCTCATCATGAGTGTGAGCGTACGTTAGTAGCCTGAACGGCTGAGATTAGTAATAATATATCGACACACACTCAATAGGTCAGCAACAATGTCAATGTAACCAAACAACCCAACACTATACATGTTACTTAGCTACCATCATAACGTGATTACACTACCTCAACTGTTACACTATCCGTCAACGTGTTATTCACTACCTCAACTATGTACACTAACCTCCACTGTTTAACCACGAAACCTCAACGGTTACACACCCAACGTGTTACACTACACTCAACGTTTACACTACCTCAACGTGTAACACTAACCTCAACTGTATACACTACCTCAACAATGTTACACTCACCCTCCAACAATGTTACCACACGCTCAACATGTTAACACTAACCTCACACGTGACTTACACTACACCTCAACACAGCTCTACACTATCCAACTCAACCAGGATTGTCTATACCACTAAACACCCCTGAAAACATCTAGCACACGCTCAACGATGTCTTAATACATGAATCGCTCAATTTGTTACGCAAGCAGCTTTCTTTTACAAAGAGTTTCTCTAGTCAGAACTTATCACCATAGAGCGCACGACGAGCTTGTGTAGTGATTTACTGTTGTCCCAATTCCAAGAGTCGAACATCATCCTGTTCCACCCTACTAGAAAAGATGTCATGCCAACGCAGGTAGCTCGTTCAGTCTTCTACAACGCTGACTGCCAGCTACACGTACACACACAGAGCGACCCTGATCACTATTCATCACCACCACCTATCTCTGGCATGCTCATTTGCATGAGTACCAGATTGCCAGGTTGCAATTACAGGCATCTAACTCTTGCACACCAGTGATACACGATCACCTAATTGATTCCAGTATGCCTGCCTGGAATAACATAGAGAAATGGAAATGAACGATGAACAATAAAAAAAATGGCCACACAAACCCCTATCTCCGCAAAACCTTTCCAGGACTTACGACACTAATGCGTCTCTCACCACGTTGCTGCCATCTCTCTCCATCTTTGTGACATGTGACTCCGCCAACACAATCTTCAATGAGAGATTAGTCCATACTTCGTGAAAAGCACATAGTAGTTAAAAATACATTGCCTAAGATATCAATACGTTAACGAGTCTTCACAATACGAGGGATAAGAGTCCTGGAGAGGCGGCACGCAAATCCGAGCAAGCCAATTGAAAGGAACCAAGCTGCATACCAGCAGTGGTGTTTTCGCTGACACAAGAGTGGTACATAATGATACCAACCCAGCTATGGCCAGCTTCTCACATTCGTAGTAATGAACTTTCATCTTACTGATAGCATGACCTCTCCACCCTCCTCATGTTCCCAGGCGCACATCGACTCTGCGCGTTCCTCCACCTTCTTCACTCACTCGACCGCTCCTCCCGCCCCGCGCTGCGTCTTCTATAGCCTCCCCCCCCAGACATCGCTCTGTCCTGCTCCCTCCCACCTCAGAGTGTCTCACCCCCCTCGCTCGTCATCCATCTGCACCCCCCGTTCCTCCGACTAGCTGTTCACACCAAATCCCCTGACCCTCTCAGGTAGACCTCCCGCCAACCCTGTTTTGCACACATAGTCGAGCTGCCCCATCATGCGTCTGCCCCCTCAAGGTTAGAACGCGACATCCTATCACCCCAAAATCAGCAGCGACCCGCCTCTGGATCCCGTTCAGCCGCCCTTGGACCTTTGCCGAACCCCGCCCCCCAGTCGACTACTCGCTGCTCACCCAACCTCTCCTTGCCGTTCCTACGCTGCGTCCCCGAGTCACGCTCCCCGCTCCGCCCTCCAATGTTCTCCCTGCTTCATCGGCGCCCGCGATTGCGTCATCTTCGGCATACCCCCTCTACAGCTCTCAGCCTCTCCTCTATGCTTGAATACTCTCGCCTCCGCTCGTCTCTCACTGGCAGCAGAACAGCCCCCACCTCATCAGTCCCTCCAGAAGCTCACAAACCGCCACTCCCGCACATCCACCTCACTACGCATACCTGCTCTCCTGCGCTCAAGTACCCAGCAACTCGTCACACCTACACTCATCAGACGTCTCGCTCTCTCGCCCCTCGCGCTCTCGCTATTCTGCGGGCTCTTCCGCTCTCTACGTCCAGGAATGCCATCTCCATGCTCGCTCTCCCGCTATACCGTACTACACACGAGCTCCACGAGTCCGCTGCTCCAGCGGGCTCGCCTCTCGCGCTCCTCGCTACTCCCGCTCTCGACCCCTCACGCTCTCGACCTCTCGCTGCCTCGACCTCTCGCTCTCCGACCTCTCGCGTACTGCCGCGTCTCGCTCCGCTCTCGAGCCCGATCCCGCTATGCTGCAGACGCTCGGATCCGTATCTCGACCCTCCCGCCTCCAGACCTCTCGCTCTCGACCCCTCCGCCTCGCTCTCCGCTCTCGCTCTCCCCCCCTCGCTCTCCGCTCTCACTCTCCCCCTCCCCTCTCCCCTCTCGCTCCCCCTCTCGCTCTCCCCCCTCGCCTCTCCCCCCCTCCCTCCCTCTCCCCCCTCGCTCTCGCTCCTCCGCCCTCGCCACCTCGCTCCCCCCTCCCCTCTCCGCACCCGCCTGCGCTCTCGCTCTCCCCCCTCCCCCTCTCCCCCGTCTCGCTCTCCCCCTCCCCGCTCGTCCCCTCTCCACTCCCCCCCCTCGCCCTCGCTCTCTCTTGAATGCGAGCGAGCGAGCGGGGGAGGGCCGACCTCCCTCTCCCCGCCCCTCGCCTCGCCATCGTGCGCTCTCACCCGCGCCCTTGCTACTCCTCTCCCCCCTCGCCTCGCTCTCTTATCCCCCCCTCGCCCTCGCTCATTCACGCCCCTCGTCTGCCCCCCCTCCCTCGCTCTCCCCCTCGATCTCGCCCCCCCTCTCGCCTCCTTCGCTCTGCGCCGACCCTCGCATCTCTCGGGACCCCGCTCGGCCCTCTGCAGCCCCCTCGCTTCTCGCCCCTCGCCTCCCTCCCGCTCTCCTCCTCGGGCCCGACCAACCTCGCTCGATCGACGCCGACCCGGCTCGTCTCTCTCGACCTCTCGCTCGTCCGAGAGCCTTACGTGATCTCGCGCTCTCCCCCCCTCGATCCCCGCTCTTCGCTCTGCCCGCTCTCGCTCTCCACCTCCGCTCCGGCTCTCCCCCGCTCGTCGCCCTCTCGCTTGCCACCTCTCGCTCCCTCTCGGCCCCTCCTCGGGTACGCCTCGCACCCCCTCGCCCCGCCTTCCCCCCTCGCTCTCCGACCTCCTCGCTCTCCTCTGCCCCCCCTCGACCTGACGCTCTCCCGCTCCGTGGCACAGACACGATTCCGGACCCCCGCTCGCCGGCTCCCCTCCGGTCCGCCCGACCTCGACTGACGCTCGCTCTCCCCCCCGTCGCGGCCCCCCTCTACGCGTCTCCCCCCGCTTGCTCTCGGGCTCTCCCCCCCCTTGCCTCGCGCTCTCCCCCTCGCTCTCCCGCCTCGCTCCCCTCTCGCCTCTTCCTCTCTGCTCTCGCGGCCGCGCGCCCTCGCGCCGTCGCACTCGCTCGGCTCCTCCGCCTCGCGCGCTCGCTCGCTCTCCCTGCCGGACGGGAGAGCCGCGCTCGAGCTCTCCTCGCCGGCTCCCCCCCCTCACGCCTCTCCCCCCCTCACGCTCTGCTCTTACCCCCTCTCCCCCCTCTCCCCTCGCTCTATCCTCTGTTCCGCATCGTTGTCCGCGGGGGCCCGAGTGGGAGATAGCGACCGCAGCGCGCGAGGTAGAGGATGGCCGAGCGGATACGAGAAAGCCGAAGAGGGGGTGCGAGAGCCAGAGGCGAGAGCGAGAGGGGGGGAGCGAGGCGGGGAGAGCGAGGGCGGAGATGCGGGAGCAGCAAGCGAGACGAGAGCAAGGGGGGGGAGCGAAGCGAAGCGAGGGGGGGAGAGACGAAGAGAGGGGGCGACGAGCGAGGCAAGAGGCAGAGGGAGACGAGGGCTACGGGGGGAGACGAGCTTGAAGCGCGAGAGCTGAGGGCGAGGGGCAGAGAGCGAGACGCGCAGGGGCGAGACGCAGAGCGAGGGGGTGGACGACACAGGGAGACCGCGAGGCCGCTGGAGGGGGTGAGAGCGAGAGCGAGGGCGGAGAGCCGAGAGCGACGAGGTGCGAGAGCCGGAGCAGCGGGAGAGCGAGGGGGAGAGAGCGAGAGCGAGACGGTGAGAGCAGCGACCGAGCGGGAGAGCAGAAGCGGCGACGAGAGGGGCGCAGATGGACGCGACGAGATCGAAGAGCGAGACGGTCGACAGAGCGAGAGCGCGATGGCGGCCGAGAGCGAGGGAGAGCGAGGACGAGCGAGAGAGCGAGAGCGAGGGGCGAGAGCGCAGGGGGACGAGGGCGGAGCGAGGGGGCGAGAGCGAAGAGCGAAGAGGGCGCAGACGCGAGGAGCGTGCGGAGTTGGGCGGGGGAGAGCGAGAGCGAGGGGTGGGAGAGCGGGTGAGAGCCAGGGCAGCGGAAGAGAGCTGAGTGGGAGGGGGGGGAGAGCGAGAGCAAGGGGAGAGCGAGCGAGGCGGCGAGGGTAGAGAGCGAAGGGAGAGACGAGCCCACGGCGAGGGGGGGAGAGCGAGAGGGGCAGAGAGCGAAGGGCGAGAGGGGTGAGAGCGACACGAGGAGACGAGGCGCGATGGGAGAGCTCGAGAGCGAGGGGGGAGAGCGAGGGGCGGAGAGCGGTGGTATGGCCAGAGGGGCGGGACGGAGCAGAGGGGGCGAGAGCGAGAGGGAGGGGGCGAGAGCGGAGGGGCGAGGCGAGAGGTGGAGACGGAGCGGGAGAGAGGGAGAGCGAGGAGGGCGAGAGCGAGAGCGGGGAGCGAGGCGGGAGGCAGCGAGAGCGGGAGAGCGCGAGAGCGAGAGGTCGAGACGGAGCGAGCAGAGGTCGAGAGCGGAAGCGTCTCGAGAGCGGAGAGTCCGAGAGCGTAGACGAACGGTCGAGAGCGGAGAGGCGACTGAGCAGAGGAAGAGCGAGTTGAGGTCGAGAGCTGAGCCGAGAGCGACGAGCGTCGAGAGACGAGAGGGCACAGAAGCGGGATAGAGCGAGAGCCGGCGCGAGAGCGAGAGTGAGCCGGTGCGCTGAAGCAGACGGGGAGACGCGAGAGCGACGAGCACGAGGCGAGGTAACGGCAAGCGAGAGCGAGGAGGCAGAGAGCTGACAGAGAGCGAGGGGGCGAGAGCGGAGATGCGAGAGCAGAGGGGGCAGAAGCGAGCGAGACGAAGGGGGCGACGAGAGCGAGAGCCGACGCGCGAAGACGGGCAGGCGAACCGCGGGGCGATGAGCGAGGGGAGGCGAGGGGCGAGAGCGGGCTGAGAGCGAGGGCAGACGCCAGCGACGGGCGAGAGCGAGCGGGCGAGAGCGAGGGGCGGACCGAGGGAGCGAAGGGGCGAGAAGTGAGAGCTGCAGGGGGGAGAGCAGAGCGAGGGGAGAGCGAGTGAGCGAAGGGCGGAGAGCGAGCAGCAGTTAGGGGGGGAGCGATAGCGAGGGGGGGAGACGACGAGCCGAGGGGGTGAGAGCGAGAGCGAGGGGGTGAGAGCGAGGGGAAGAGCAATTCCCATAGATTTGACGGGTCTGTGAAACACACTGGAACCCACACACACAGTCTTTTCTTCTGTCTGCCGATACCACTGCCTTCTCAATACATGTTATATTGATTCCTCTTTCATGGGAAAATGTGGAGAATCAGAGGCTACCGCTGAAGCTGCCAGAAATGTCCATTGCCATTTTTTTCTCCTTCCCCTTTCATTTCACTCCATCTAAATCAATAGTGCACTGTATCACTGCGAACAACACACAATACAAAAGAGCAGCGAAAAAGTGTTGACGGACAGGGCGTGTGTGTGTGTGGTGTGCGCGTCTGTTGACTAAAGGTATGGTGCCTATATTTAAGACAGGTGTCACCTATGCATTTACTTAAACTCGTCGTGCTCAGGTCTAGTTTACTAAGAAAAACCTGTCAAAAACCCGAAACAAAAAATCGAGGATTCTTATTGAAGACACGTTGACGGTAGGGTACATGTTTACGCTGTACAGTCTAGTACTAAACAGTTAGTTTGTAACGTGAACGTAGTGTAACATGTTGAGGTAGTGTGTCATTACGTACTGACCATTGAGGGCTAGTGTAACACGTTGAGGTAGTGTAACACGATTGAGTGAGTTCGCTAACATGTTGAGCGTAGTTGTAAACAACGTTGACGTATGTAACAGTTGCACGGTAGTGTAACACGTGGTGGGACGTGAAGGAGTTGTACACGTTAGCTAGTGTACACCGTTGAGGTAGTGTAACACGGCTTGAGGGTAGTTGTAACACCGTTGACTCTGTCTTTTGTCGCATTCACTCTGACAATCACCCATAACCATGTTTAGTTATAGTGCTTTTCTTCTAAAGTTTTGTTTCTGGATGGGGTTTGAGCTTCTGAATCTGATGGGTTTATGCTGCCAGTAGATGCCAACGTTTCAAATAGACCTAGCTTGTGTATCACTAGCAATCACCAGCTAACAGGGAAGAAATCTGAGGGCGAGCACGGAGCGTGACTGGGCCAAGCTAGAACAGATTGTGAAGTTGCTGGAGCCTTTCGCAAATCCAAACTGACATCCAGTCGCTGTCTGATTTGGTTCTGTGCCTTCTCAACCTTGAGGCACACTTGCAGTCAACTACTGTTGCAAAACAGTTGGCACAGGTCCTCCTGAAGTCATTGTGTGAACACTTCACATGCATACTGACTCCTCTGGTAGCCAACTTCTATCCAACCCCTGGCGCAGCTTGCATGATGGACCCAAGTGTGTCCCTGGCACTTCGCTCAACAGAGATGAAGTCACTAATGAGGCAAGCAGAGTATTTTGTACTTCAGAAAATTAGAGGGTACAGCCGTGGAGCGGCAGGACCCCAGGAAGATGCCAACACGATGAATCTAGCAAGTATCTCAACCACAGTGCTTCAGAAGTATAGCTTCCTCTCATTGAAGATTGTGTCTGAGTCACTGTCCAGCTGGAGGGTCAGACTGGCAGAGCATTAAGTGTCGAAATACCTGGAAAAGGTTTGGGGTGGGGGGCATGTTTAGACTCACCTCTCTAGTTCTGGCAGGCAAGGATGGCTGGTTATTGAAAGCTGTGCCCTGTTGCACTGGATCTGGTATCTGCCTCTGCATCCCAAGTGTTCGTGGAGAGAATATTCTCTGTCTGTGGACAACTGCCATCAGGCTTGAGAAACCGAACGACCACCTCTTTGGAATGCAATCTTCTAGTAGGTGAACCAGAATATTGTTTGGTTGAACAGAAACACACACAAGCTGTCTGGCTGTGAACTGATAGATTTGTAAAGAAGTGTTGTATTGCGTATGTTTTTGCTGCTGTTCCAGGTGTTTTTATTAATCCTGTTGGAAGGGGTTAGTTAGTGATACATGTTATGTTTCTGTAATATTAAACATGTCAAATGTGACATGACTTCATTAGTTGATTTTTCTTTCCGTCAGGTAAAGATACATGATGATTCTTACATCTACTAAAGTAAAAAAACAACAACATTGGATTGGTGTTAACAAGGGCAAGAGATTCCTTCCACCATATTTCTTGCACCAGTCTAACCTTTAAATCCAAGTCACGTTAGGATTGATTTATAATTTAAACCTAACCAAACCTATGTCCTGGCCATGGAGTTGTGTGGAGTCCTCTATTGGCCAAAAGCCGATGTTAGCAATGGCTGTGCCATTGAGGACTTACACCATTTTTATTTAGTCAACTCGGGCTTCATTGGCTGATCCCTCCTGATGACCGGGTTGGAGTCGTGACAGCCGGGTCATCAGGAGGGATCAGCCAATGAATTTTACTTGTGAACAAGAAAATTAGACTTTCAGATGGAGAAGGCCTCAATGGCGCTGCCCATGCTCTCACAAACACCATCATGACACAGATACAGAGATGTTATGTCTATGGTCCTGGCCCATCACTCTATGTATTAGTGCCCCCCAGTGGCAAGAAGTGACATCACAAAAAACACACCATATGCCTACAACACCTCGACTCCCAGGCTGCTGTCTGTCCCTAACACTAACACTGAAACTAACACTGAAACTAACACTGAAACTAACACTGAAACTAACACTGAAACTAACACTGAAACTAACACTGAAACTGACACTGACACTGACACTAAATCATATAAACAGGAAATAGAAATGTGTTTATGGGACTGAAACTATACTGAAAAAAATTCTAAGATTTTACAGAGTTACAGTTCATATACTGTAATGAAATCAGTCAATTTAAATTAATTCATTAGGTCCTAATCTATGGATGTCACATGACTGGGAATAGAGATATGAATCTGTTGGTCACAGATACCTTAAAAATAAAAAGGTAGGGGCGTGTATCAGAAAACCAGTCAGTATCTGGGGTGAACATAATTTGCCTCATGCAGCGTGACACATTTCCTTCGCATAGAGTTGATCAGGCTGTTGATTGTGGCCTGTGGACTGTTGTCCCACTCCTCTTCAATGGCTGTGCGAAGTTGCAGGATATTGGCGGGAACTGGAACACTGTCATACACGTAGATCCAGAACATCCCAAACAGGGCCTAAAATTAACTTTTTGGTCCACCAGCTACTGTGGCAGGTAGATTGAAAAATCTACCAGCCACTCAAATATTTTTGCTGCTAACCATTATTTTTTCTGTTAAAATTACACTAACAAAACACACAAATTGATTAGCATGCTTTGTAATGTTTCTAAAAAAAGAAATATATTACTCGTAAGAAGTAATGTGGTATATTGTTTAATATTTTTTTTGTGACCTTAGTCTTTTAAACAAAATATCACAGATGAGACTAAAATATTCACCTGCCCCTTTAAGGGTGGGATGTTACCGTGGTAACGCGACTCCTGTCATGTTTGTGCACGTGCGTCCGCCATCCTGTTCAATTGTATTTTGTCCCCCCACACCAAATGTGATCAGGACATGCTGGTTGAAATATCAAAACAATCTCTGAACCAATTATATTCATTTGGGGACAGGTCGAATAGCATTAAACGTTTATGGCAATTTAGCTAGCTTGCAGTTGCTATCTAATTTATCCTATTTAGCTAGCTAGCTTGCTGTTGCTAGCTAATTTGTCCTGGTATATACACATTGAGTTGTTATTTAACCTGAAATGCACAAGGTCCTCTACTCTGACAATTAATCCACACAAACGGTCAACCGAATCGTTTCTAGTCATCTCTACTCCTTCCAGGCTTTCTCTTCTTTGGACTTTATATGGCGATTGGCAACTTTCATAATAAGGTGTATTACCATAATCGAACTCTTCATCTTTCAATCACCCATGTGGGTATAACCAATGAGGAGCTGGCATGTGGGTATATGCTTCTAAAAGCCAATGAGGAGATGGGGAGAGGCAGGACTTGCAGCGTGTTCTGTGCCACAATAGAATCAACTTCTATTTTAGCGCCTGGCAACGCAGACGTTTGTTGGCGCGCGCAATGATTGAATAACATGTATGTGCAAATGTATTTTGCAGCGCACGCGACTGGTGTGGTCAGCATGTTAGTCTGACTAGTAGAGGCGTTATCTTCTCTTCCCTAGCAGTTGAAATTCAATCATCGAAAACAACCTAGCTTGTGAACAAAACAATGTAAATAGCCAAGAAACCCAAGTATATTAGACCAACTTTTATGCCTGTGCGCAGCTCTTCACGTGCACACAGCCCCCAGGCAGGCAGTGTTGCAGTGCGAGTTGGGATAGGCTATATAGGATTCGTAGTTCTTTGACTTTGTGGGAATATTTTACCAGCTATGAAACAAAATGGCAGAATTACTTAGAAAACAGCTACTGCAGCATTTATTTTACTATAAATATGATAATACTTGACCATTTTTTTATTCCTAAATGCGAGTGAAATTCTTGCGTGGCTAGTGAAATAGACATCTTACCGCCAATCCCAAAATCTAGCCGCAGGTGGTGGGTGTTAGGCCCTGATCCCACACATGCTGAATGGGTGAAATGTCTGGTGAGTATGCAGGCCATGGAAGATCGTGGGGCTGTGCATTATCATGCTGAAACATGAGGTGATGGCGGTGGATGAAAGGCACGACAATGGGCCTCAGGATCTCGTCACAGTATCTCGTTGCATTCAAATTGCCATTCATTTAAAATGCAATTGTGTTCGTTGTCCGTAGCTTATGCCTGCCCATACCATAACACCACCGCCACCATGGGGCACTCTGTTTACAACGTTGACATTAGCAAACCGCTCGCCCACTCGACACCATACATGCTGCCAGTGGCCATCGAAGGTGAGCATTTGCCTACTGAAGTCGGTTACGACCCCAAACTGCTGTCAGGTCAAGGCCCTGGTGAGGACGACGAGCACACAGATTAGCTTCCCTGAGACGCTTTCTGACAGTTTGTGCAGAAATTATTTGGTTGTGCAAACCCACAGTTTCATCAGCTGTTCAGGTGGCTGGTCTCAGACGATCCCACATGTGAAGAAGCCGGATGTGGAGGTGCTGGGCTGGCGTGGTTGTGAGACCGGTTGGACATACTCTCACAAATTTGAGGCGGCTTATGGTAGAGAAATTAACATTACATTCTCTGGCAACAGCTGTGGTGACCATTCCTGCAGTCAGCATGCCAATTGCACGCTCCCTCAACTTGAGACATCGGTGGCATTGTGTTGTGTGACACAACTGCACATTTTAGTGGCATTTTACATTCCCCAGCACAAGGTGCACCTGTGTAATGGTCATGCTGTTTAATCAGCTTCTTGATATGCCACACCTGTCAGGTGGATGAATTATGTTGGCAAAGGAGAAATGCTCACTCACAGGGATGTAAACAAATTAGTGCACAAAATTTGAGAGAGACGCTTTTTGTGTGTGTGGAAAATTACAGGATCTTTTATTTCAGGTCATGAAACATTCGACCAACACTTTACATGTTACGTTTATATTTTTGTTCAGTATAAATAAAAATAGTAAATCTGAAAAGTCTAAAGTCTTAACTGACAAACTAATAATAACTAAATAATTATATATACAGTACCAGTCAAAAGTTTACTACTCATTCAAGGGTTTTTCTTTATTTTTACTATTTTCTACATTTTAGAATAATAGTGAAGACATCAACTATGGAATGGCACATATGACATCATGGTGTAACCAAAAAACAAAAATATATATTAGATTCTTCAAAGTAGCCTTTGTTCAAAGCTGTCAATCTTGGCATTTGCTCAACCAGCTTCATGAGGAATGCTTTTCCAACAGTCTTGAAGGAGTATATTAAAACAAAATGACAACGAATAACCTTGGCATACACACATTTTCTCTGCACTTACCCCTCTTCTCCTTGCTTTCTCTCAGCCCCTCATATTTCCTGTTTTTGATTCAGTCTTTCTTTCCTTCCTATCCAACTCAATTGTACTTTCCGGTCTCCCGCTCTTCATGGCTTATCTTCATTTTCTCATTTCCTCTCCATCTTTCCACAGTCACCTCTCTCTCTTTTCCTTACACCATCCTCTCTCTATCTTCCAAGTAAAGAGAACAATGTTCTCTTTTCTATTTTTTCTCGCTCTCTTTCTCTCTTTCTCTCGCTCTCTTTCACTCTCGCTTTCTCTCGCTCGCTTGCTCTCTCACTCTTTATCTCTCTCCCTCCAGAAGGGACAGTGCCATAATCAAGGAGGAGATCAAGGCATTCCTGGGGAACAGGCGCATCTCTCAGGCTGTGGTGGCTCAGGTCACAGGTCAGTATGCTTCCTAGTGGCTAATACAGCACACTACACTATGTTGGAGTGGAACTGTGCTCACTTTGGTGTACACTTAAAACAGAGTCATCATCATGATTTCTAGGAGTGTTAGTGTGGCTTGAATGACACATAGCAAGTACTTCATCCACTGTATATGCATTGGCTAGTTAATAAATCTTGCTTTCTGTGCTCTTTCTCCCTTTCCCTCTCCCATATTTTTCTCTCTCTGTCTCTTTCTGTCCCCCCTCCCCGCCTCCCTCCAGGTATCAGTCAGAGTCGTATCTCCCACTGGCTGCTGCAGCAGGGCTCGGACCTTAGCGAACAGAAGAAGAGGGCCTTCTACCGCTGGTACCAGCTGGAGAAGACCACCCCTGGTAATGCCCACCACCACCACCCGCATGCCCAGTCCCACCACCACTTCCACGTCCTCCACCCGTTGGCAGACCCCCTCCTCAGCCCTCCCACCTCCAGCCTCCTCCCGTCTGTCCAGTCCCTCTTCAGTTGTTCCACCCGTTCCATCCACTATTAGACACTCTCTCTGATTCTGCACAAACTAGAGAGGGCAGAAGGGGTTATACGATGACAACTGGTGGGTGAGTCCATTGACTATTTCTTGACATTCTAGGGCTGGAAAGTAATGATGGCCCTTCCAAATCCTCGCTATGTATCCCTAGTAAATAGTAAAAACTGTTACTTTTGCCCAATGTAATGCACTTTTCTAGGGGGCACTAATGCCAAATCTGTCTTTGTTTGTAGTCACTACATGTGACTACACTACCCATATGCCCTCTTGCGCCCCCTCTGTTTCAATGGACATAGTTTCTCCTCAGACATGCCCCATGCAGTATTAAAGTCCTTCCCCAAACTGTTCCAGTCAGTATTTGTCCCGCCCCAAATCCTTTTACAGCACCTTTCCAACTCCCCTACAACCTGTTTCTGCCCCCACAACCCCATTGTGTGTCTGACTCCATCCTGTGTCCAAATGTGTCACTTCCCATTTCCTGTGTCCCACCCTCTGGGTGCAGCAGCCAATAAGCTATCACAGCCACAAATATTCAAATGCTCATTAGTGGCAGGTGTTTGAGTAGCAGTATTTGTAGTTGTATAGCTATGATGTTGCTACTACAATTGAGTAGAAATGTAAAGTGTTTTAAGCGCTGTATAAACCTCATTGAATACGTTATTATGATGACTATAGCTAGACCTTAAAGAGTACTGGTGTCTGACTGTATATGACCATGGTGAAAAACAGATTTTTAATAAAAAGCAAACTTGTGAAATCACACCGGCCTCTGTGTCTGTGTTGAGGGGAGGGTGTAGTGGCGCGCCCTGGTGAACTGTGTATGTCACAGCACCTATAGACAATTAGTGTAAGTGTGTACAGTGCTACATACAGCAGATGTATTTACATCCGGGCTTCCAGCCCTGCTGTACTGCAGGGTTTTCTTCTTTCTCCCTAGTCATTAATTGATTGCTTGATCCATGCCACTGATTGGCCCAATAGTCCACTTAAAGGTCTTTATTGGTCCCTGATTAGAGGGGAAGAAACAGCAGTGGTGTGGAACTCGAGGCCCCGATTTTAAAACCTGCTGATCTGTGTTGACTATCGATCTAGATGGATAACATATTATTGTAGTTTATTATTTTAGTTACAATTAAAAAAAAAAAACATGCATAGATTTGCAGTCAGGAAGTAATACATGTAGGTTCTAGTCAAGCACAAGCAAGAACATCCATAGATCGTCACATCAGTTACATATTTATATGTAAACAATCACATTCCTAACCCACCTTTCCCTGGCTGTGTGTGTGTCACAGCCATCCAGCAGCTTTCCTTGTTCATTAGGTTAATGCTCTGTGGTGCTATGCCAGAAACACCAACACTCACTACATACTGTAAACAAATCCATATTTCTGTCCAGACACACACACACTACATTTGATGAGGCTTCAGAGGGGGTTCACTGTGAATTACTGTCCACAGGTTCTTCTTTTATAGTCGCCACACAGCCAATATAACACTCTAAAGTTATTGTTCTTCTATACAATAGGGTGCTGAATCATCATAAATGTACTCATCAACAATGAAAATCACAGCATTTTCCAAATAGATTTCAAACATTCTGAACGTTTCACCTCACTAAATACACCCATGGCTAGTTACATCATGGTTGTATTTCCATGGTTACATCATGGTTGTGTCTCCAGGTGCAACTCTGATGATGCGACCCGCCCCCATGGCTCTGGAGGACGTGTTGGAGTTGCGGCAGACTCCGCCTCCTATAAGCTCCACCCCCGGGAGCTTCCGTCTGCGCAGAGGCAGTCGCTTTACCTGGAGGAAAGAATGTCTGTCTGTGATGGAGAGGTGAGGAGGAGAGAGGGAGTGGTGATGAGGAGGAGGGAAAGGTTGAAAGGGAGGCAGATGGGACGTGTTGTTGTGCTAGATAAGGGGTGTTCGTGGGGAAAAGAGCTTCCGTTACATTTGGAACAAAGTGAATATTGCCTAGTAAATAGTATTGTGGTTATTTGTGTTTTCTCTTCCAGTTACTTCAATGAGAACCAGTACCCCGATGAAGCTAAAAGAGAGGAGATCGCTAACGCCTGCAACGCTGTCATCCAGAAGCCAGGTGAGAACCAGCAGGAGGAAAGTCTAGAGAAAGGACAGTGGCTTCAGAAAGTATTCAAACTCCTTTACTTTTTCCCCCAATATTTTTTTACAAAGTAGGATTAAAATGGATTTAATTGTAATTTTGTGTCAACTATCTACACAAAATACCAAATTAATGCAATTTTTTATTCATGGAAAATATAACACTACCATGATTAGATAAGTATTCAATCCCGTGAGTCAATGCATGTTAGAATCACCTTTGGCAGCGATCACAGCTGAGTCTTTCAGGGGCCTCATTTATCAATCGTGCGTAGGCACAAATCTGAGCTTAAACCTTGGGATCATTTCCACAAAAAGTGTGAGATTTATCAATATGATTGTTTGCTTGAGAGTGTGCGTAAATGTACGCACAGCCATGACCATGAGTACGCACAGCCATGACCATGAGTACGCACATTACCAAGTGGTGAAAAAAGGAAACGGCTTGTCAAGCGCAGAATGGGGAAAATATATGTTGAAATTGTGAGAGTAATAATTAAATCATTTTCGATTTCATTGTGAATTCATGTAACATATTTTGACAGGATATATGCTGTATAATTTGACCACATCAGTGCATTCGTTACCATTTATAATCCATATAAAATAGGTCTACAGTAATGTGTTAAATTCAAGGCATGTGTGAAATGATTAAATACGGAGATCTTGCTCTGTTTTAAGATTTGGCACAAGCTGCATTTGGTAGAGAGCATTTTTAGAGACAAAAGCGAACATGTCAGCGGCAGCTTGCAGAACGGAATCTCACAGCCCTCGATGAGCCAATGTTTGAGTCAATCATCAGCAAAACGAACTGTACCATACACCATCACACAACAGATTGAAGTCAAGAGGGGTTTCTTTGCCATCAATGGTCTTCCCGAATACGAACAGAGCAATTGACGGCACCCACATCGCCATAAAAGCGCCATCCAAAAACGAGTTCAACTATGTGAACAGAAAAGACTTCCACTCTTAATGTGCAGGAGATGGGTTATGTGATTCACCAAAACGGCTGCTGAATGGTGGTGGCCAGTTGGAACGCACGACTCGTTCATTCTGCAGAACAAAAGTGTTGGCCTACAGGAGGGAGCTGTTGAGGATGGATGGCTTATTGGTTAGTGTTGCCTACTCATCTGAAGTATACTGAACAAAAATATAAACAAGCTGAAATTACAGATCCCATTTTTCCATACGCACAAAAATGTGGGACGCAAATTTGTTTACATCCCTGTGAGTGAGCATTTCTCCTTTGCCGACATAATTCATCCACCTGACAGGTGTGGCATATTAAACAGCATGATCATTACACAGGTGCACCTTGTACTGGGGACAATAAAAGGTCACTAAAATGTGCAGTTTTGTCACACAACACAATGCCACAGATGTTTTGAGGGAGTGTGCAATTGGCATGCTGACTGCAGATAATTGCAAGTTAATTTCTCTACCATAAGCTTTGCCCACCCATGGCTGCCCAGTCATGTGACATCCATAGGTTAGGGCCTAACACATTTATTTCTATTGACTTACTTTCTTATGAACTGTAACTCAGTAAAATCGTTGCAATTTGTGTTTATATTTTTGTTCAGTATATGTGACTTGTTAAGCACATTTTTACTCCTGAACTTATTTAGGCTTGCCATTACGAAAGGGTTGACTCTCAAAATACTTACTGACTTTAGACATTTCAGCTTTACATTTTTTGTTCATTTGTAAACATTTCTAAAAACATAAATCCACTTTGACATTGAGGTATTGTGTGTAGACACAACATTCAGGCTGTAACATAACAAAGTGTATAAAGTCAAGGGGTGTGAATACTTTCTGAAGGCACTGTATATTGAGTAAGTACACTTGTAACACTGAGAATGTGTGCGTGTGTTTGTGAGTGCAGGGAAGAAGCTGTCTGATCTGGAGAAGGTCACGTCTCTGAAGGTCTACAACTGGTTCGCCAACCGCCGCAAAGAGATCAAGAGACGTGCCAACATAGGTAGCGTTTACGACCCCCTCGGTGTGTGTGTGTGTGTGAGAGAGTCTGTATGTGTGTGTGTGTGTGAGGAGTCTGTTGTATGTGTGTGGTGTGGTGTGTGTGAGAGAGTCGTTGTGTGTGTGTGAGAGAGTCTGTGTGTTGTGTGTGTGTGTGTGGAGGAGAGTCTGTGTTGTGTGTGTTGTGTTGTGAGAGAGTCTTTGTGTGTGTTGTGTTGTGAGAGAGTCTGTATGTGTGTTGTGTGTGAGAGAAGTCTGTATGTGGTGTGTGTGAGAGAGTCTGTGTGTGTGTGTGTGTGTGTGTGTGAAGAGAGTCTGTGTGTGTGTGAGAGAGAGTCTGTGTGTGTGTGGAGAGAGTCTGTGTGTGTGGAGAGAGTTGTGTGTGTGAGAGAGAGTCTGTGTGTGTGTGAGAGAGAGTCTGTGGTGTGTGTGAGAGAGAGTCTGTGTGTGTGTGAGAGAGAGTCTGTGTGTGTGTGAGAGAGAGTCTGTGTGTGTGAGAGAGAGTCTGTGTGTGTGTGAGAGAGGAGTCTGTGTGTGTTGAGAGAGAGTCTGTGTGTGTGTGAGAGAGAGAGTCTTGTGTGTGTGAGAGAGAGTCTGTGTGTTGAGAGAGAGTCTGTGTGTGTGTGAGAGAGAGTCTGTGTGTGTGTGTGAGATGAGAGCTGTGTGAGTGTGAGAGAGAGTCTGTGTGTGTGTGAGAGAGAGTCTGTGTGTTGTGAGAGAAGTCTGTGTGTGGTGTGAGAGAGTCTGTGGTGTGTGTGTGAGAGAGTGTGTGTGTGTGTGGAGAGAGTTGTGTGTGTGTGTGGTGTGAGAGAGTCTGTGTGTGTGTGTGTGTGAGAGAGTCTGTGTGTGTGTTGTGTTGAGAGAGAGAGTCTTGTGTGTGTGGTGTGAGAGAGAGTCTGTGTGTGTGTGTGTGGTGAGAGAGTCTGTGTGTGTGTGTGTGTGAGAGAGAGTCTGTGTGTGTGCGAGAGAGAGTCTGTTGTGTGTGCGAGAGAGAGTCTGTGTGTGTGCGAGAGAGAGTCTGTGTGTGCGAAGGAGTCTGTGTGTGTGCGAGAGAGAGTCTGTGTGTCTGTGTGCGAGAGAGAGTCTGTGTGTCTGTGTGCAGAGAGAGAGTCTGTATGTCTGTGTGCGAGAGAGAGTCTGTATGTCAGTGTGTGTGTGAGAGTCTGTGTTGGTAGAGAGTCTGTCTGTCAGTGTGCGAGAGAGAGTCTGTGTGTGTGTGGTGTGTGTAGAGAGTCTGTGTGTGTGTGTGTGTGGTAGAGAGTCTGTGTGTCAGTGTGTGTTCTGTGTGTGTGGTAGAGAGTCTGTGTGTGTGGTAGACATCAGATATGTTATGATCAGGTCTGTTTTTTTCCGAAGAAGCAGCAATCCTTGAGAGCCATGGGATCGAAGTCCAGAGCCCTGGAGGACACTCCAACAGCGATGAAATCGACGGGATGACTTCTCTGACCAGGTAACCACCCGTAAGAAAGTGGAGTGGTCCAGAACCCATGCACTTTGTTGTATCTGACAGGTGGTCTATGATAACATGATGGATCACCCCTGAGAAAGTGAAATGTTTCTTCCCAGTTTGTGTTGTATGTTGTAGCCAAGGGCGTGGTTTAAACACCTTGCCTCTTTGTTTACCTACAGGGCTGTGAGGTTCCTCTGTTTGAGAAGAGAGCTGTGACTAGACCTTTCAGTCTCAGCCTCTTTGTTTACCTACAGGGCTGTGAGGTTCCTCTGTTTGAGAAGAGAGCTGTGACTAGACCTTTCAGTCTCAGCCTCTTTGTTTACCTAATAGGGCTGTGAGGTTCCTCTGTTTGAAGAAGAGACTGTGACTAGACCTTTCAGTCTCAGCCTCTTTGTCTTACCAGGGCTGTGAGGTTCCTCTGTTTTGAGAAGAGAGCTGTGACTAGACCTTTCAGTCTCAGCCTTTTGTTTACCTACAGGGCTGTGAGGTTCCTCTGTTTTGAGAAGAGAGCTGTGACTAGACCTTTCAGTCTCAGCCTCTTTGTTTACCTACAGGGCTGTGAGGTTCCTCTGTTTGAGAAGAGAGCTGTGACCAGACCTTTCAGTCTCAGTCGACGAGACCTGTCCTCTCCCACACAGGTACTGTATCCTGTTATCCTGTTGTATCCTGTATCCTGTTACTCCTATTGTATTATGGTTTACATATTCATACTGTACTCCATGTTTGGTACAGAACTTTTTCTCTATACCAAATCTGTTAGACAGATAGCTAATCAGCAAGTGGGGGGGAAAACAAATTCTTATCATTTGTTTGCATGCGTTTGACCATGCGAACCAGTTGTCTTCCGTAACCGAACAAGGGTGCGTCTCAAGGAGATTCTCCATCTGAAAAAGCAGGACAGTGGAAATCAACCCGTTAGACTTTGCTTTAGCTATCCATGTCAGTGTAGATCAGGGGTCTCAAACCCAGATGCGGTCTGTGAACTGATTTGTGGTTTTGCGTAGTAAATGCGCTGCTCAGTTGTCTGTCTCAGGGTTGAAGACCACAGATGTGTAAACATGACCCATGACTCCTCCCCCTCTTGCAGGTGCCCACCCTGCTGCCAAGCTGGCTGGCGGCTTGGCCCGGCTCGGGCAGGGGGGGCTTGGCCGCCCAGAGGGCCAGCTCTCTGATTTGCCGCTCCTTGCTCTCGGGAGCGGGTCTCGCTCAGGGGGCAGTGACGGAAGGTTCCAGACTGACAGGTGTGTCCTGGTCTGCCCCCTCCCCCCCCTCCCTCCAGGACGACTCCTCCACCAATCGCAGCAATGCCCTGGAGCACCAGGACCCCATCACTCTCGCAGTGGAGATGGCGGCCGTCAATCATAGCATCCTCGCCCTGGCCACGCAGGCGGGGGGAGGATTGGCCCTGGGCGGGACAGGCAGTGACATCAAGACCGAGGTGGTGGAGCCCAACTAGAGGAAGGGGGGGGGCTGTGGATGAGCGGGAGGGATGAGAGGGAGGGAAAGATGTGTGTATACATGACAGTATGAAAGAGGGAGGGAAAGGAGTGTGTACATCACAGTAAGAAAGAGGGAGTGTATACTACCGTTGAAAAGTTTGGGGTCACTTAGAAATGTCCTTGTTTTTGAAAGAAAAGCACATTTTTTTTGTCCATTAAAATAACATCAAATTTATCAGAAATACAGTGTAGACATTGTTAATGTTGTAAATGACTGTTGTAGCTGGAAACGGCAGATTTTTTWAATGAAATATCTACATAGATGTACAGAGGCCCATTATCAGCAACCATCACTCCTGTGTTCCAATGGCGCGTTGTTAGCTAATCCAAGTTTATAATTTTAAAAGGCTAATTGATCATCAGAAAACCCTTTTGCAATTATGTTAGCACAGCTGAAAACTGTTGTCCTGATTTAAAGAAGCAATAAAACTAGCCTTCTTTATACTAGTTGAGTATTTGGAGCATCAGCATTTGTGGGTTCGATTACAGGTCCTCAATTGGCAGCTTCATTAAATAGTACCCGCAAAACACCAGTCTCAACAGTGAAGAGGCAACTCCGGGATGCTGGCCTTCTAGGTAGAGTTCCTCTGTCCAGTGTATGTGTCGTTTTGCCCATCTTAATCTTTTATTTTTATTGGCCAGTCTGAGATATGGCTTTTCCTTTGCAACTCTGCCTAGAAGGCCAGCATCCTGGAGTCGCCTCTTCACTGTTGACGTTGAGACTGGTGTTTTGTGGGTACTATTTAATGAAGCTGCCAGTTGAGGACTTGTGAGGCGTCTGTTTCTCAAACTAGACACTCTAATGTACTTGTCCTCTTGCTCAGTTGTGCACCGGGGCTTCCCACTCTTTCTATTCTGGTTAGAGAAAGTTTGCGCTGTTCTCTGAAGGGAGAAGTACACAGCGTTGTACAAGATCTTCAGTTTCTTGGCAATTTCTTGAATGGAATAGCCTTCATTTCTCAGAACAAGAATAGACTGATGGGTTTCAGAAGAAAGTGCTTTGTTTTTGGCCATTTTGAGCCTGTAATTAAACCCACAAATGCTGATGCTCCAGATACTCAACTAGTCTAAAGAAGGACAGTTTTATTGCTTCTTTAAATCAGGACAACAGTTTTCAGCTGTGCTAACATAATTGCAAAAGGGTTTTCTAATGATCAATTAGCCTTTTAAAATTATAAACTTGGATTAGCTATCACAAGTGATGGTTGCTGATAATGGGCCTCTGTACGTCTATGTAGATGTTTCCAGCTACAACAGTCATTTACAACATTAACAATGTCTACACCGTATTTCTAATAAATTGTTACTTTAATGGACAAAAAAGGACATTTCTAAGTGACCCCAAACGTTTGAATGGTAGTGTATGTGTGTATACGTGACTGCGAGAAAGAGAGTGTACATGGGGATGAGGTTATAGTTGAGTATGAAAACATTGTTTGTCATGGTGCAAGTAGAGCTTATTGGAGTGTCAAACTAATTTTGACCTACAAGTCCTACCTCCACCCCATCCCCTCCCTAATACCTCTACCACCCTAGTAAACCCTTTTAGACTGTTCTAGAGGTGTTGGGAGGCCTGGTTCTACCTCCACCCCTATCCCCTAATAGCTATACCTCGTTACCCCCTAGTACCCCCTTTAGACTGTTCTGGAGGCATTGCGTTGGCAAGTCTGGTCCTGAAGGTGTGGGTGTATGTATGGTATATGCTCTTGTCTGTGTGGGTCTAAAGATTTAGAATAGTTTATTATGTAACCCTGCACACCTCCCTCTAAGCTTAGAGGGAGGTGTGCAGGGACCCCTGCCTTGGCACCTTCTCCCCAAGGTGCTCTGCACACTTTGATTCTCTTACTCTCTCATCGCTCTCACTCCCTATGCCCGTCATCACTCTACCCCTCTGTCTTTGTCTCCCACCTCCAACTTCGCAGTATAAGGGAGACGGGAAGTGGTGAGTGTTTAACAGGCCTCTGGAGACAGGAAGTGGTGAGGGTTTAACAGGCCTCTGGAGACAAGAAGTGGTGAGGGTTTAACAGGCCTCTGGAGACAGGAAGTGGTGAGTGTTTAACAGGCCTCTGGAGACAGGAAGTGGTGAGTGTTTAACAGGCCTGAAGACAGGGAAGTGGTGAGTTTAACAGGCCTCTGGAGACAGGAAGTGGTGAGGGTTTAACAGGCCTCTGGAGACAGGAAGTGGTGAGGGTTTAACAGGCCTCTGGAGACAGGAAGTGGTGAGGGTTTAACAGGCCTCTGGAGACAGGAAGTGGTGAGTGTTTAACAGGCCTCTGGAGAAGCCTATATATTCCCTAACATGTATTTCCTTGTTGTAGCACTACCTAAACTGGTTAGGTTTAAAGCCAGTGAGATCAGACATTCATTATATTATTGCTTACGAATGATGCTATAAAAAAACTGCCCCTAAATTCTTAATAATGAAGGGAATAGATAGAATCATGCTTGCTAGTGAGAGGGGCCTTGTGTATGTGGTTGTTATGGGGGTAACTATAAGCATATTGTAGCTGTACCCAAAGCATTTGTTTTTTAGCTTTTAACCTTAATTTAAGGCAACCGACTGATGTTATAATCACGTTCCCCAGTTGAAAGGAAATGATTTACGCTTTTAAAAGATTGCCAATGAAGGGTGCATTATAAATGTCCCTATTGTTATTGGTACTGGGAGTAATGCAAACACTTATTTTTCTATATGCCATGACGTGTTCTACACACAAGCTGTTATCTAAGATACTTACTTTTAGAWTGTATTTTAAAAAGACACTTTATGGGAGAAACTACCAGTTTCAGTTTCCTCCACTCGTAGCTTATTGGTCATCCTGAGTGATTGACAGACCAGGCAGGCAATAGGAGGAAGGAAGACTGATCTGCTGGCTGACACATGTTGGAGGGTTAGGGGTAATTTGGTGTTTTAAACACCTTCCCCTTCCCTATTAGCCAATTCCCCTCAACTCCCAGGTCACTGCTTTTAATGTGAAATAAGTGAATAACTTTGATTTTCTAACCTTTACAGGGGTGGTTTAGTTGTGTAGGTCCTATTATGATTAAATCTGTAGACCTCAATCCCAAACGATTTGGAAACTTTCTCATTGCCAGATCTACACAACAATTGGAGTGATGGCCCCAGCTTATCGTTAGACCACTTCTAAAGTGTTGGCTGACCAGCAAGATTCAAGGTGCAGAGATTAGACTAACATTGTTTGGGGTGAACTGTCCCTTTAAGTCATCCAGTATGTATTGAATGACAGCCAAATTGACCCGAGGACGGTTTCTGCTAGCCATTAACCTAGTGYTTTGTCTAATCAAATATGTATCTTACAAGATAAGCGATTTCATATTTTACTTCCATGTGTAAAATTCTGCCAAACAGGAATGTATATTAGATTCATGAAATGCTTTTTATTTTTTATATCATGTTTTGTGTTTGTTTTCCATTTGATATATGCACAATCTGCCTTGTGTTTTGAATTGCATCACTCAAAGGCAAAGCTTCTTCCTTCAGGTTTCTGAGGTCTTTACTAGTCTCTCAAGACCGTTAACCTGAGACTTAATGCCATATTAAGTAGCATACACTTTGGTTTTGCGTCTTTGACATCACCCAAATCTCTGCATATTAAACCAGGTGAAAAGGTTGCATTTGCTCAAGACTGCTACTCAATGAACTTTAACCTGTGTGGGAGGTGCTTTGCCTTTGCCGTTCCGAAGGAACGGATATCGCCAGTCCTTGTATGAGTATCAAATTGATATAGTTAAAGAGTCCTGTTCTCCTACTTCAGAATTTAGTGCCTTTTTTGGACAGTAGACTGTTCTGTAATGAATATGTAGAAAACTATGCCTTTGTTACATTTTCTCATTTGTTTACTGTACCTACTAGAGAATAAAGAATGAACAATGTGTGGTTTTGTTGAGCAACAAATCTAACTGCATGATTTCACAATGTGTATCAACTGGTTCAAATCTTGAACTCGAGCTGCCACCAATGCATGTCTTCTGGAAGATCACTGCAGACGATAGAAATTACATCTTTTTATTCTTTCCTTTACAGGGAGATTATTGTCCAGGCGATAAAAAAGACATGATTATTCTTTGGATTTCAGCATAGAATTACACAGAACAATTAAATTAAATCAAAACCCAAACTTGCGCTTAGATTGTTAAGTCTTAATATATACATAGTCACGCATTCGCTCACAGAAATACACTTCATGACACGCAAATGATTGATTATAATATTAACTCAAGACTCCAGGACGAGGCACAAACCAGAGCTGGTCTCAAGTGAGTCGTTGTGTCCAAATTGGAACCCTATTCTCTGTGCACTATATGGGGAGTAGGGTGCCATTTCATGACGAAACCGGTGTACAAATGGTCTGAAGATCGGCCCAATTCCATTTCTGTCCCTTCCTCCAGCTCAAACCCCTTTAGAAATGGAACGTGGCTCCTGAGTTGCAGGTAAAGATTCTCAGCTCTAGTTGATGTCTGTTAGTAACCTCTACTAACGTGAGCTCCCATGGGGCAGTGGGTCTGATGTAGTGTGAAGAAAGTCTTCCAATATACAGGTCTCTCTATGGCGGGAGTTTAAGGGTTTGCAGTTATTGAGTCTCGCTTTGCCAGACTGGGTTTAATAACTAAAAACCTCTGAGGGGGACAGACTGAAGGCCACATAAAGGCAGGTGTCATATTGCTCTGAGCTCTGGACCAGCGTTGCCAAAGATACACAGGAAATGCATATAAACAAATGTATACTCTTGAAATATTATTTCCCCCATAACGGTTTGTTGCATCTGTGTCCTTGGGCCTTTAAAAATATGCTCACAGTAGCACTTAAAAAAACAGAACATGCCTTCTGTGGAATGATGAAAGGGTAACTGTATAGACAGTCTAAGGGTAAAACTCAATAGAATACAGGGGTGTATTCATTAGTTGCAGACCGTAGCAAAAGTGGTTTTCCATTTACTCCACACAAGAGTTTCTATTGGACCAATTCAGGTAGGTCCCTTCCCACTTTGTTTCAATTGTTCCTAGTGAATACACCCCTGATGTGGTTCTGAGCGCAAACAGTCACAACCATATATGGTCAAATATAAAGTCCATGATGACGCCTATTGAAATGAAAGACAGAGGATGCATGTTTGACAAATGACTTCCTCTTCCTGCCGTTACACAGCATTCAGGTACATGTGTACCTGCTTTTCAGTACAAAAATGTATGCACTAAAGTCGCACTGGATAAGAGCATCTGCTAAATTACAGAAATGAGGACGGTTTCCGCAAATGCGGGAACACTGCCTTTAAAAGGTGCATAGCCGACAAAGTTTGAACAGATTGAATCCCGGCCTCACTGCAATTATTTCGAGTCAGAAGCGAAGACTCCACCGGCAATGTGAAATAACCGATAAAAGTTAATGAAATGTGTTTGAATCAGAGCTACTTCCTGATATGAGAGAGAGAGAGGCACGGAAATAAAGAAATAGATAAGCCTGAAGTGATCTCAAAAGACTCTTCAGTCTCTGTGCAGAGGTGAGAAGACGAAGGCCAAATCCATCCATTCATTCATTCCAACACCGCGCGTTCACACACACTCAGTTCCCCTCCTATTACCACAAGTATGATCACTCGGTAAACGCTTGACGACAAACTTTAAAAAAACGCCTAGCTATAGAAAGAGCAATGTAAAGTGTCTGACCAACTTGGGGACAGTACATGACAATAAATAAGCACTTGCTACGTTCCATTTCTCTATCAATTGGCCAGTCATCAGCCCATAGACAACTCCTCCTTACTCTCTCCCATCTCAAGTGGTATATAGAAGGCTAAAAAGCAAGACTAGAATGTCAATGATGGAATCCATTTACAGTTATATAACAGTGGCTATAGCAGCACCATTTCTCATTAAATCACTTGTGCAAGCAACAATATTTTCCAGTACAATTTAGAAGGCTATCTATTTCACATGATAAAGGCATATGTGCAACCATTAAAATATATATAACATTGCAAATGTAGGCTTCTCTTAAATCAGATGATAAAGTAGTCAAAAGAAATGTCATAGCGTTGGGGTGAAGGGGTTGAGCTTTCAGATCCTTCATGTGACTCTGCTCCATGCTTGCTGGATGGACTTGTGTTAAAACCCATTGTGCATCTCGTTACAGTTTGTACCTTCGCTCACTAGGTGAGAATACACAGTTTACATTTCTATTCAATGGAATTTCAAAAAGAGGCAATCTGCAGTTGTTACATCCACTTTTGGATGTTTAAGTTAATGATATACACCCATTGATTCATTTGAGAGCGGTTACATTTCTCCAGTCCCATTTACCAAAACTGTGGCGGGGACACCACTTTGTTGTTGTTTGAACTGCAGATTGCCCCTTTAAGTATTAACTTCAAATGTCTAATAAAAATGAGATTCACTACATTTTGTAAGAACTTCAGGGATCAATTAACATTTTAAATAAAATTCCATAGTTTCAAACGAAATAACTTGTAAAACAATCTGAATCTGAAAAAACACTGCTCCCACAACCTTGTCTTCTTTCATCTCCCAAAGCCATTGACTCTGTATGTAAATGATAGACCCTATTACAGATCTGTATCTTCACACAAATAGTGAATGTATGCAGAGATCTTTATCCCCCAAACACAACTCAATGACAAGCATAAAACATACCAGATCCTACCTTCCATCCAACATCCACACGTTACATGAAGCTCCACAACGTTAACACAAAGTTACATACACACAAGACCAGCAGTCCAGCATACATACCACTGCTACCTCCTCAAACACTTCTAGAACCAAAGACAACCATTCTGCTAACACACGTCACCAAACTAACCTCTAACGTGCAAAATCTCCCAGTGAGCACTTGATGTTAAAAAGACATTGAGAAAAGCAATTTCAACCAATTTTGCTCCCTGGGCTTCTCATAGTGGAACCATCCTTCAACTTACAATTTAAAACCAACGGCTATTACTGTTGCACAAACCACGTCGTCATAACGACGGTGCTTCATCTTTCAGATCAGCCGGAAACATGCACACACACAGACGTGCATGTACACACACGCACAGGGATCATTTTTCTCCCAGCCTATACTGTAAATTGCCATGGTTAAATTCAGCTTCAAGGGACAAACTTTTAAAACACAGGCGCACACACACACAAATCTTCTCACAGGTACGTCCATGTCCACTCTGCAGTCCCTGAGATCACCTCACACTTACACAAGGCATTCTCGTCAAAGCTCAACAGAGGGAGAAACGTGTATAGAATAAAACCACTAAGAAATATAACAAAGTAAAATAAACTCATGAAGGCACATTCTGGAAGAATCGATCATTTCAGATGAATGACTTCACAGGGGAAACAGATACAGTAACTGTTAAAATGTCAGTCCACAAAAAGGACTGATAATATCATTTAGTTAAAAGGGACAGTTCCATTCAAAAATAGGAGGGGGGGGGGGGGGGGGRWAAAAWAGACAGTTCCATTGAAAAAAGAGGAGCGTTCCGGTCAGAGTCCGGTGGAATAGTAGTCTCATTCTTTCAGAAGGATTCTTGAAGTGTGACCAGAGTTTGATGACATCAGAGAAAGTGATGTCATCACTTCAGAACCTGAACCTTGGCCCAAGGAGAAACAGTTCCTATTAGCCACCCAGTGGGTCACTTCATACAGACAGCAACACTCTGTAGACTACTTCAGGTGCTGTGGAACCACTCAGGGCCTGTGCCCAATCCATACCACAGGCTGTGTCCAGATGGGGAGACAGCAGGGGCTTGTTGGGTAAAGGTCTTCCCTATTGAAATGAACCCAGACAGATCTAAGGTACTATAGCTATGGGTGGGCATAGGACAGGGACCGTTTTTCATTAGATGCAGTAGTATTGCATAGGGGGAGATTGAGAGACAGGGTGCTAAGCGAGATGGAGGCTTAGAAACAGGATGTGTTTCTAGTTGATCCGAGCCAGGAGACAGAGGGATGTGTAGAATAATGGTCTCTCCCAGCCAAGCCTGTTTCTCTCCAGTTCAGCTGCTCCAGGACTTGCGGTTCTCCCCTCTCCTGATAGTGGACTCTCCCCGCAGAACGGGCTGGTAGAACTCGCCGCTGCGCCGGTTCTCCGGGTTCCGTTTGGTGGAACGCTCCCGTCGGAGAACCCGGTCGGGACGCACCAGGACACCGTAACCAGGGTTACAGCGGAAGTAGTGGCGCCCGCCTACGGACCCGTCGTTCTTACCTGTAGAGAGAGAGAGAATAAGACAAAGGGGTGAGGGGTAGACAAGGAAGAGAGTTGGTTTAGTACTTTGAATTTCCTGAACTAAGCATTGCCTGCTCTGATGATTCTCATGTACATGTGGACAAGGCCCTCTAAATTTGTTATTTTCAGGCTGTTTGCTTAGAGTTACATTTCTTCTAGTGTCATTATGTTGAGTCATGCGATTCTGTGTGAACAGTAAACACACAAACACACCTGAGGGCGAGTCAAGCTCCACCCCGACCCACACGCCCTCGGCAAACTCAGTGTTGCCCACGTAGCGCACTGTCCCGCCCTTATTGGCTCCCACCGTCACGTACACCCCCTCTCTCAGCCAATCAGGTAGCACGTAGTCGTAGCCGCCATCCTCGTCGTCCAGGACGATTTCCAGTCTCTCCAGACTCCCTTGTCTTCCTCCTCCTCTCGCCTCCACTTCCTCCCCCAGGATGCGCTGCTGGAACGACTTCAGGTCCGACGTCGACACCCTCTGTACGGAGAAGGGCTTGTTGCCTGTGGTGACGCTGTAGCCGGGACCTGTGGTGGCCATTTTGTTGTCATACTGAGGAGAGGCAGCAGTAACACCGTTCCGTTCAGCTCGCTGCTGCTGCTGGGTTCTGGGTAACGTAGTTTCAGGAGCATCAATCCCCTTTAGTCCCACCCCTGCATCTACGAGGGTGAGGGAGGAGGAGGGGCGGAGGGGGGTGGCAGGGTGGTCACCAGCGGTGCTGGCTGAAGCCTCGGTCAGGGTTGCAGTGGAAACACTAGTGGAGAAGTAGCCGCTGGAGGCCTCGCTGATGGGGCTGAGGGGATAGTCATGCTGGGAGGACGGAACAGGAAGAGGGGCTTCGGTGGACTCTGACCACCTGTCATTGGTCAGGGCCGGGATAAGGGCGGTCCTCCCTACCTTAGCAACCTACGGGGAGGAATCACGGCAATCACACTACAACAGGAATTTAAGAACTCCAACAAACTTAAGACTGACTGGAGCAAACCAAGACATCATGATGCCAACACAAATATCAATACCATAATGATCACATCACCACCATCTTCATCATTATCATCATGAGATCCTCAGATCCCCTAGCTTACTACCAACCATAGCTTCATATTTCAGTCAATACACTGTCTCAGCCTGGAGAGTTGTTGTAAACTAACTGATTTCAACTAATCAACTATAACTAGACTGATCTCTAACAAACTACAACTCCCAGTGACCACAAGAAGCTGAAAAGACGTCCTTTTAAACATATTTTTAACATCTTGTGCTCATAGGGAGTAGAACATTGAACAAGGGGGAGCAGGCAGGAGGAGAGTTGAGATGACAGACTGACAGAAGGTTCTTACCGATTCTATCCTGATCCTGCCGTCTTCAGGCCCCGTCGTCTGCATGATGATACGAGGCATGTGCTGCCAGGAAGAGAGAGAAAAACAATTATTGTTCAAATGATTGAAGGTTCAATTATTCATTGAAATACATCAGTATTGTCTCACATTGTCCATAATTTTACGAGTTAATGTAAAAATTCAAAAGCTCAGTTGATTATATTCAGCGCTTGACAAAAATGGTTTTAATCCCTAAAAAGAATGGCTAAATCCATAGTGGAATTATCTGTCTTTAAAGAATGACAAACAGATGGTGGTATTACTAAAGATATATCGTCTTTATGGAAATTAAATAGCAAGCTTGGTATATCCTACATCCAGTCTTCAGGGACTTTTGACTTCATTATATATGGACATAACCAACTCAGTGGCATGTGGTTCGAGTGTCTGCCCTAAGATTGGAAGGTTGGGAGTTCAATCCCCGGCCGAGTCAAACCAAAAACTGGCACTCAGCATTAAGGAGATAGATTGAGGGAAAGGCCCTGTCAGTTTTTTGTTCTTCCTTTACCTTAAGGCTTGGACACACCGGTTAGCGTTTGCCGGCCGAGAGCAATCAGCACCTTTGAAAAGAGTGCCGGCCCTTAATTTGAAAAAATGTGTGCAAATCGATTCTACAAGTAGAAACACTCAAAAATGTCCACCGGCTGGTTTGGGCGACATGGCCTAAAAAAAAACCAGATACAGTGCATTCGGAAAGTATTCAGACCCCATCCCTTTTCCCACATTTTGTTACTGTAATGGGAATTTTAATGTTTGTGCTTTTCTTATAAACTATTTCTGTGTTCATGCAAGTGGCTGACTGAACAAATCCTCACTATCAGTAGCTGCAATTTGGCAGTAAGCCCTTGTTTTGAGAACGAACGAAAGATGTCTCAGTTTCAAGGTCTCAGCTTAGAGAGAAGCCTCGTAAGGTATTGGTCTAAAACTGGGTGAACCTCAACACCCCTTCTAACCGGCTGAAATATAGGCGAAAATGCCATTCAGTATGGTCCTTCACCACTTCTACTGTGAGACCGGAGTCCGAGCCAGCAACCTGTACACAGCATCCAGTCGAAGCTATCAGCTGCCTTTTCTCTCATGAGAAGAGAAAAGACACACACTCTCTCTCAGGAGTGCGTCATGGGTCCATGTGGAGTGAGCATGGAGAGAGATCCAGTCCAAACGTATCTCATGCTGCTGGTGTACTGGTAGGAAAATGGACAAGACATGATGGACTGTAAAGGACAGCGTGAGAGACATTATCAAGGACCATCCACTTTGAACATGTGCCATTAAAAGGAAGAACGGAAACACTATCTGAAGAAGAACATGAAGAAACGGCAGGAAAGGAAGGATGAGTGCTGGGGACAGAGGGGTGGTCAACCSTGCCCGTAATTGATTTAGTCTTATCCAATATTGTATATTTGGGGTATCAGGTTGATTGTGGAGGTCTGCACACTGCAGAATGTATAGTAATTTAGACTAAGAATGCACTGAAATACCAATCTGTCATTACCACAAGTAACAAGAAAAGTTAGGGTCTTAAATTAAAGTGATAGCACCAACGTGAAGCACTAAGTTTGATTTAGATACTTTATCAATAGTTACAATTCTGATTTGGAAAAGCAGGGCTTCGAGAGACAGTACTGTGCCCTAAAATGTGAGGACCGCTACTAGACTGTAGCTTGGGCGAACCTTGCCTCAATCTCATTCTTAGCAAGTTTGGTATGAAACTGTTATAACGTGTTCTCTTTCTCCTCCCTGTGAAATGTTATTAACATGCTGTAAGGCGATCTGCGCCTCTCTGGCTGGTAAGATTTCAGCAGCTATGTTTTCTGCTCCTCCTCACTAACAGTAGCTGCAATTTGGCAGTACGCCCAGACCTTGTTTTGAAAACGAACTACAGATATCTCAGTTTCAAGTTCTCAGCTTAGAGAGAAGAAGCCTCGTGAGGTATTGGTCTGTCACATGTTATGAACCAGTATTGGTCGGTCACATTAATGAAACAAAACGGTAATGATTAATGAGTTATGCTAAATCATGCAAATATAACTTGTCTGTGTCTAGCCAGCCGTACATAACAACTGCTGGGACTACCCAGGCAGAGCTCCTGATTGACGTGTACTATGGTGCATTGTGGTGGTTGGAAGCTCTCCAGCACGCTGACAAACAATGATTCATTTAAGATCATCTTTGAGTGACCTTGTTTAAGAATTTCCACAACGTTACCTTACAGCCTTCTTCTAAAATKTATTAAATAGTTTCCCCCCCTGATCAATCTACACACAATACCCCATAATGACAAAGTGAAAACAGTTCAGAAATGTTTGTTAATGTATATAAAAAAACGGAAATACCTAATTTACATAAGTATTCAGACCCTTTGCTATGATACTCGAAATTGGGCTCAGGTGCATCCTGTTTCCATGGATTATCCTTGATGTTTCTGCAACTTGATTAAGTCCACCTGTGGTAAATTCAATTGATTGGACATGATTTGGAAAGAAACACACCTGTCTATATAAGGTCCCACAGTTGACAGTGCATGTCAGAGCAAAAACCAAGTCATGAGTTCAAAGGAATTGTCCATAGAGCTCTGAGACAGGATTATGTCGAGGCACAGATCTAGGGAAGGGTACCAAAAAAATTCTGCAGCATTGAAGGTCCTCATGAACAGTGGCCTCCATCATTCTTAAATGGAAGAAGTTTGGAACCACCAATACTTTTTCTTGAACTGGCCGCCGGCCAACCTGAGCAATCAGGAAGAAAGGCCTTGGTCAGGGAGGTGACCAACAACCCGATGGTCACTCTGACAGAGCTCTACAGTTCCTCTGTGGAGATGGGAGAACCTTCCAGAAGGACAACCATCTCTGCAGAACTCCACCAATCAGGCATTTATGGTAGAGTGGCGAGACAGAAGCCACTCCTCAGTAAAAGGCACGACAACCCGCTTTGCCAAAAGACTCTCAGACCATGAGAAACAAGATTCTCTGGTCTGATGCACACAGCCAAGACAAAGCGGCACTGGCTTCAGGACAAATCTCTGAATGTCCTTGAGTGGCCCAGCCAGAGCCCGGACTTGAACCTGATCAAACATCTCTGGAGAGACCTGAAAATAGCTGTACAGCAACACTCCCAATCCAACCTGAGAGAACTTGAGAGGATCTGGAGAGACAAATGGTGTGCCAAGCTTGTAGCGTCATACCCAAGGCTAGAGGCTGTAATCGCTGCCAAAGGTGCTTCAACAAAGTACTGAGTTAAGAGTCTGAATACTTAAGTAAATGTGATTTAAGTTTTTTCTTGTTAAGAAATTTGCAAAAATTTCTTAAAACCTGTTTTGCTTTGGCATTATGGGGTATTGTGTGTAGATTGATGGGGGGGGGGATACGTTACAGCCTCATTCTAAAATGTAACAAAATGTGGAGAAAGTCAAAGGGTCTGAATACTTTCCGATGGCACTGTACCTCACCCCCTCGGGCCTTATTGCTTAATAATAGCACTAAACCGCTCTATCCCCAGTCTGTCTTCTGAGAGAGGCTTGTCTAAAAGCCTGTTATACAAGTGTGTTTCATCTGGAAGCTGAGTAACAGTCACTGGTCTAGATGGGACTTCCTCTGAATGCCCTAAATATCATCTACACTTTCCTCTGCTCAAATGCAGATGATGATGGGTCTCATTGTGATAGCAGCACTTGGTAAAAGCCCTGATGGACAAAATAAAAATGGAAATACAGGCTACACTGAAAATAAGGCATGGATTACAGCAATGGTTTGAGGCAGAGGACGGGGAGACGGTGAACTATAGTGTATTATAGACTCACATCGACCATCCAGTTTCTCAGGGCTCCCAGTTACTGACTGGTGTTGTGGCTAGAAACAGGGTTTGGTTTATTTGGTGTATCACAAGAAAATGGGAAAGGATTCAATGGGGTTACAAGATAAAAAAGGGAATGACTTATTTTAACCAAGGTCAAAAGGTCACTGGGGTATGTGCATCGTACCTGTAGAGAGTGGGGTGAGAGACGCAGGGGCTCCTTCTTGTCCTCGCGGGCAGGGAACAGGGACTTGAGCAGCTTGGGCATCTGTGGCACCAGGGCTTTGACTGAAAGATAAGAGGCAGCAAGCCCTGAACGACCTGAGGGGAGAACCGGTGAGAGAGGAGGAGGAAAGGGAGGAGGAAGAAAAGAGGAGGAGCAGCAGGAAAAAAAGATGGAGAGGAGGAAAAGAGGATGGTGAGGAGGATTGGAAGGTAGGGGAAGTGTGAGAGATTAAGACAGGAAGTTGAAAAGCAAGCCCAGGAAATGACATTGAAAAATGGCACACAATGAAGAAAATGGCTGGACCAGGTCAGCGAGCAAGACAAAGAATTGATTAAAATAACTGAAAAGAATCAAATAAAGATGATTTTAGCATGTGATAACATTATAATCTCTGGATTATAATCATAAAAGACTGCAAATGAATCTGAATGATTAACTGTCATTGGTCACACTCACATTCATTACAATGACATCACTACTGAGAAAGTGAAATCAAAGAAAGAAAACAGACAATATGACTACTGTATGTAACACACTTAAAACAGTTGAAACACAAGACAACACTTGTAGACAGGACAGACAGAACCACACCAACGGTCTACTGCACAGAAAAGCGAGATGACAGGAGGAGAGAGGGGTGGAGAGTAAGGGCAGACTGAGGTAGAGTCAGCCAGTCAGCAAGGCCAGGTTAGTAGAGCAGTCTCAGGGGGAGAAAGGTAAGAGAGGACAATGGGGCAGGGGGAGAGGAGAGGGGGAGTCAGGCTCTTACCTTGTTCTGGGTCCTGGATCTGGTTCTGTGGGAGTAGTAGGGGGAGGGATAGGGGAGGGGGAGTCAGGCCCTTACCTTGCTCTGGGTCCTGATCTGGTTCTGTGGGGGAGTAGTAGGGGGAGGGAGAGGAGAGGGGGAGTCAGGCTCTTACCTTGCTCTGGGTCCTGGATCTGGTTCTGTGGGGAGTAGTAGGGGGAGGGGAGGAGAGGGGGAGTCAGGCTCTTACCTTGTTCTGGTCCTGGATCTGGTTCTGTGGGGAGTAGTAGGGGGAGGGGATAGGGGAGGGGGAGTCAGGCCCTTACCTTGCTCTGGGTCCTGGATCTGGTTTGTGGGGGAGTAGTAGGGGAGGGAGAGGAGAGGGGGAGTCAGGCTCTTACCTTGTCTGGGTCCTGGATCTGGTTCTGTGGGGAGTATAGGGGGAGGGGAGAGGAGAGGGGAGTCAGGCTCTTACCTTGCTCTGGGTCTCTGGATCTGGTTCTGTGGGGGAGTAGTAGGGGGAGGAGAGGGGAGTCAGGCCCTTACCTTGCTCTGGGTCCTGGATCTGTTCTGTGGGGAGTAGTAGGGGCAGGGGAGAGGGAGAGGGGAGTCAGGCTCTTACCTTGCTCTGGGTCCTGGATCTGGTTCTGTGGGGGAGTAGTAGGGGAGGGGAGAGGGGAGGGGGAGTCAGGCTCTTACCTTGCTCTGGGTCCTGGATCTGGTTCTGTGGGGAGAGTAGTAGGGGAGGGGAGAGGGGAGGGGAGTCAGGCCCTTACCTTGCTCTGGGTCCTGGATCTGGTTCTGGGGGGAGTAGTAGGAGGGGAGAGGGGAGGGGGAGTCAGGCTCTTACCTTGCTCTGGGTCTGGATCTGGTTCTGTGGGGGAGTAGTAGGGGGAGAGGAGAGGGGGAGTCAGGCTTACCTTGCTCTGGGTCTGGATCTGGTTCTGTGGGGAGTAGTAGGGGGGGGGAGGGGAGGGGAGTCAGGCTCTTACCTTGCTCTGGGTCCTGGATCTGGTTCTGTGGGGAGTAGTAGGGGGGGGAGAGGGGGGGGGATCAGGCTCTTACCTTGCTCTGGGTCCTGGATCTGGTTCTGTGGGGGAGTAGTAGGGGAGAGGAGAGGAGTCAGGCTCTACCTTGCTCTGGGTCCTGGCTCTGGTTCTGTGGGGAGTAGTAGGGGAGGGAGGGGAGGGGATCAGGCTCTTACTCTTGCTCTGGGTCCTGGATCTGGTTCTGTGGGAGAGGTAGGGGAGGGGAGAGGGAGTCAGCTCTTACCTTGCTCTGGGTCCTGGATCTGGTTCTGTGGGGAGTAGGGGGAGGGAGAGGGAGGGAGTCAGGCTCTTACCTTGCTCTGGTTCTGTGGGAGTAGTAGGGGAGGGGAGAGGGGGAGTCAGGATCTTACCCTTGCTCTGGGCCTGGATCTGGTTCTGATGGGGAGTAGTAGGGGGAGAGGAGGAGGGACGAGGCAGGGTGTGGCTAAACTGGGGCGAGGTCATGAAGATGTCCTGCTGGCTCTCCCAGCGAGTCTGGAGCAGAGAAGACAGAAAAAAACAGCAGAGGTTAAAGATGTGAGGATTGATCTGTGTACTTTGGCATGTGGGGTTGTTCAGTTTGAGTATTAACAGTGGCACAGCTTCAAAAGGGTTGTACTCACCTTGTTGTCGTCCAGATTGCAGTCAGAGGACAGGTCCTGTCTGCTCCCAGAGAGCTGAAGACGACAAGGAGAGAGAAAGAGAGAGGGAGGGAAAAAAGACTAATGTCATGACCTCAGTGGCTTAAAACTATTCAATAAATCAATAGGACCCAGTAATACCCCAACAGAAGATGTGCCATTTACCCTGTGGACACTGGGGGAGCTGAGACTGCGTCTGTTACCCTTCCCTTTGCCTGCCAGGTGCTCCTTCACCGCCACTTCCTGCGCACACACGAAATAAGCAACAGTACCATTAATAAAAATGTGTGTTAAGCATGTGAACAGCGTTTCCTGGTGACCCCCAAGGGGTTCACGTTTTGTTTTTTGCCCTGGTATTACACAGCTTTTTCCAATAACCAACTCATCAGCCTTTGATTAGTTTAAATCAGCCGTGTAGTCTTGGGACAAAAAACGAAATGCGCACACCTTGGACCGAGTTTGGGAAACACTGCTGTAGATAATCCTAGTGTGAAGGTGTGTAGTGACCTGTCGTAGTCGGTCCAGAGTGAGGATGTTCTCCACAGCCAGGACACTGCGGAGGTATTTCTCTATGGCCGCCTCGTTGTCGGCCGACTTGGGGTTCTCAGCGCTGGCGGCTAGACGAGCCAACATCTCCCTGTCTTCTGAACCCTGGGCATCCTGAGAGAGAGAGTTAGTAGAGCTGACAAAAAGACAAGACTCGATCTCAATTGCTAAAAAATCTCTTCCCCTTCATATGCACTGGTTGGAAAACACTACTTGACAGATGAAAACAATATGGTGGTGCCAAGGGTATCATTAGGTTGGCATTTCGCCTTCCTCATATCAGTGCAACGAAGGAGAGGACAGACAGACAGTCGAGAGCTACAGCCGTTGTAGTAAATCACTACCAAAAAGAACCAAAGTAATTGATGATAAGTTAAGTCATTTCCCTCACCCCGGGGATGTTGGAGACCACCTCGAAGGTGACCCCACAGCCGGGGATGGTGGAGCGCGTGGACATCCTCTTGAGGAGGTTCTGAGCGAAGCCCTGTCTGCCGGGGTTCAGGTTGACACAGATCCGTTTCCTCAGCACCAGCTGCATGTCTGCCGGATGGCTGAGCTGCACCACGCAGCGTACCGTCAGATACACCCTCTGCTCCGGGCACGCTCCACCGCGGCTCAGCTGGGGACACTGGTGCACTGTGGAGTCCCACGATGCCTCAGCTTTTACCTAGTGGAAGGGGTGGGGATACATGGTTGTGTTCATTAAGGACGCAAAATTCCAATAACTTTCCCAAAAATTCCCAAGTTTTCCAGAAATCCTAGTTAATGGATTTCAGATTTCCTTGCTGATTCTAGTAATGTTCCAATTTCTGGAGAATCTGGAAATATTGGGAAAGTTACCGGAATTTTGCAACCCTATTAGGGATCATATGGTGAAATAAGGGGGGGGATTAGGTGGACTTGCCCAATTAGAAACACTGGTTTTGGTTTTCTTTTGCAAAGCGTTTTGCTACGCCGTGCTCTGATGAAAAGGACCCCTGGAGCTCACCTCTTCATCATAATGTTTGACGATCTGCAGGTCGAAGAATTCTTCCTCGTCCTCTCCGCTCAGAGTGGCGTCCCAACCCCCAGCCTCCGGGACCTCCAAAGCATCCTGGGAACTGAAGTCATCCGCTGGAGAGGCGAGAGAGATGACGAGGATGGGGGAGAGAGAGAGAGAGGTAGGTAAGAGAAAAACATGAGTTAAGCGTGAAAGTGAGGATTTTAATAATTGACTGGTCACTAAACCAGTCAGAGATAAAACACTGAAGAAGGAAAACGTACCACTGAGGTCCAGGAAAAGAACAGGGGTATGGGCCTCCATTCCAGGTAGGGGGACCCTAAAGACACAAACAATGTACACAATTGTCAGATTCACTTCCTAAACAATATTAACATTTATGATTAAAAAACTGGATCATTATACATTTAAGTTGAGACCCAACTCTCCCACACACACTCTCCGGTCTCTCTCACCACTCTGCAGGAGCTCCAGGGATGCCGCTCCCAGCTGAAGGCACCATGACGGCGTTCCTCTCCTCGGTCAGTGTCAGGCGCCATTCCAACAGCTGGGCCTCCCTCTCCACGTCATCCTCTGTCTTCTCTGTAGAGGGAGCACAACAATGTCAAAGTCTATCTTCCTCAATTCCACCCAGATGTTCACACAGATGTGTAGGCAATCAGAACATGACTACCGTCCCTAACCAGAGGAATCTGTTTCCTGCCACCACTTCTTCTCCCTCATTTGCTGTGCCCTTTGACCTGCCGCCCAAACGCTACTCCAGTAAAGGTAGTTATACTTCCTCGTTCCTCCACTATACACTGACTGCAGTGTGTGTGTGTGTGTGTGTGTGTGTTAGTTACCTGGCTTGCTGACCAGGGTCTGAAGGTGTTGGTCCAGGTACTCCTGTCTCTTGGTGAGAGCCGTCAGCCACTGATGACGCAGACGCTCCAGATCACGCTCCTATTGGACAGAACACACACACCAACGACCAATCAGAGCGAGAACAACAGGACCAATCAACCGGAGCGAGTGCAGGAGGGAAACCGGTCAAAACAATCACACAAAAAAACAAGACAGACATGACCAATCCATCACAGATCCACAGAAACAGGCACATGCATTGTAGCATCCTCTTCAGTGGAGTCGTCTGATTTGATCAGATACAGTGGGGATATATGAAAGAGATACTTCAGTCGAGACAAGACAGTGAAAAGTGTTTACCTGATAGCTGTCCATCTCATCCCCCTCCACCTGTGAGACAAACAAAATACACAATTGTATTAGTCCAGAACAGACATATCGTAAATGGCATTCACAGCCATCTTCCTGCATAGTAACGTACAGAGCATTCGGAAAGTATTCAGACCACTTCCTTTTCTCCACATTGTTGCGTTACAGCCTTATTCGAAAATGGATTCAATTAAATGTTTCCTCATCAATCTACACACCTGACAGAGCTAGAGAGGATCTGCAGAGAAGGGAGAAACTCCCCAAATACAGGTGTGCCAAGCTTGTAGTGTCATACCCAAGAAGACTCGAGACTGTAATCGCTGCCAAAGGTGCTTCAACAAAGTACTGAGGAAAGGGTCTGAATACTTATGTAAATGTGATTTCATTTTTAAAACATTTGTTAAAATTTATGTTGTCATTATGGGGTATTGTGTGTAAATTGATTCAATTGTTTTTTTCCTTCATCAATTTTAGAATAAGGCTGTAACGTAACACAATGTGGAAAAAGTCCAGGGGTCTGAATACTTTCTGAATGCACTTTATCTGTATAGGTATGTGTCCGTGTGTGTTACCTGTACGGGTTCGTTGTTGGCCTTGGCCTGGCGTGTCTGTCTGATCTCCACACAGCCCACAGACACGGCCAACAGCACCTCCGCTATCAGCGGCATCGTCCCACTGTCCTGCACAGACTTCACCTCCACCTGCAGACGTCTGGACTGGCCCTGAGGGGGGAGGGAAGGGGAACAACAGATTAGACATGTCTTTGGGACTGGCCCTGAGGGAGAGGGAGAAGGAGAGGGAACAGATTAGACATGTCTTTGGGACTGGCCCTAAGGGAGAGGGAGGGGGTGAAGGAACAGATTAGACATGTCTTTGGTACTGGCCCTGAGGGAGAGGGAGGGGGTGAAGGAACAGATTAGACATGTCTTTGGGACTGGCCCTGAGGACTGGCCCTGAGGGACACGTGTAATCAATAGAACATTAGTGGTGAAAACAGCTGGGCTTTCTTCCTCTTACTGATTCAATCAACAATTCAGTTCAGTTTTTTCTTCTCTTTGATTCTAATGTGTGTATTGTTGTGTTCCTGACGTAAATATGTATTGGATTGTCTTTTTCATTCTGAGGTAAAGGACCATTTGGAATTCCTGATTAAAACAGGAAAAAAAAACATTTGGGGATAGCCACACACACACACACAGACAGACACGTAACACCTACCTGTCGCAGTTGGAATATACCTCCTGTGCGTACGTCTTTGGCAGGTATGACCTCCACAGGCATGAAGTCTCCGTTCTCGTTGATCTCCAACACCTGGATCCACATCTCCAGACGACGTGTTACCTCACTCCACCTGCAGGGGGAGACAGAACACCAATATGGAATTTAGAAGGTTGCTTTTATGTGGAACTGGAACCTTTGGCAAATGTGTCAGTGTCAACTTGTGCTGTGTGACTGTGTGTGACTGTCCCGTAGTGCGCGTGAACCTGTCCCGTAGTGCGCGTGAACCTGTCCCGTAGTGCGCGTGAACCTGTCCCGTAGTGCGCGTGAACCTGTCCCGTCGTGCGCGTGAACTGTCCGTAGGCCGCGTGAACTGTCCGTAGTGCGCGTGAACCTGTCCCGTAGTGGCGTGAACCTGTCCCGTAGTGTTGCGCGTGAAACTGTCCCGTGTGCGCGTGACCTGTCCCCGTAGTGCGCGTGAAACTGTCCCGTAGTTTGCGCGTGTAACCTCTGTCCCGAGTGTGCGTGTACCTGTCCCGTAGTGTGCGTGTCTTGGCTTGTAGTAATGCTGAGGTCCCAGAAGTGCAGGGTTCGCTGCCGGAGTCGCCTGTCGGCGGCGGCCCTGTCTTGTCCGTACCTCATGGCACTGCCCCCCTGTCAGATACCTATAAACTCCTCTGTTACTGACACACTCATTCCTATAGGGGGAGAAGGCGGAGAGATAAACAGAATTAGAAAGGGCAGAAAGAATAGCAGAGAAAACAAAAGAGATGAAGTTGGCAGAACAACAGAGCATAAACACCTAAAGAAGACTAAGAAAGATAGGAAGGGTCCTAATACACAGCTGGTTAAACTAGACTGAAACGCTGTTGCTCACCACTGGTTAAACCAGGCTACCTGATTCATCCTGGGTTATAGAGCTGCAACATGACTGAAATCTGGCATTTATTTTATATGCTGCTTTTACAATACAAGTACTTTTACCCTGCAATATACCAGTACAGCATTTTAAATTTAATTGGATGTCTGACCTTGCAGCTGTCAAAGACCACCATGCAGTGAGGGTCTTGCTGCTTGGGGACGAGGCAGAGGGTCACCTCTGGGGACCACGATATGGGCCTCCGCCTGGTCCCAGAACGAGTATTGGCAGAAGAAAAGTTGGAAAGGTACTGGGGGAGAGCCGTTTGCCTGAAAGAATCTTATCTGAAGAGGAGAGAGGAGAGAGAGGAGAGAGAGAGAGAGGGAGAGGGAGAGGGAGAGAGAGAGAGAGAGGGCGAGAGAGGGAGAGGGAGAGGGAGAGAGAGGGAGAGGAGGGAGAAGAGGGAGAGAGAGGGGAGAGAGAGGGAGAGAGAGGGAGAGAGAGGGAGAGAGAGGGAGAGAGGAGAGAGAGGAGAGGGAGAGGGGAGGGGGAGAAGAGAGAGGGAGAGGGGAGGGAGAGGGGGGAGGGGGAGGGAGAGAGGGAGAGAGGGAGAAGAGAGAGAGAGGGAGAGAGGGAGAGGAGAGAGCGAGAGGGAGAAGGGGAGAGGGAGAGAGGGAGAGAGAGATGAGAGGGAGAGAGAGAGAGAGAGGGAAGGGAGAGGGGAGAGGGAGAGAGGGGAGAGAGGGAAGAAGAGGGAGAGAGGGAGAGAGGGAAGGAGGAGGGGAGAGAGGAGAAGAGAGAGAGAGAGAAAAGAGAGAGAGAGAGAGAGAGGGGGAGAGAGAGAGTCGAAGAGAGAGAGAGGGGGAGAGAGGAGAGCGAAAGAGAGAGATGAGAGAGAGGGGGAGAGAGTAGAGCGAGAGAGAGAGAGGCGGGAGATACGGGAGGGAGGGAGAATAGGGAGGGAGGAGATAGGAAGGGAGGGGAGATAGGGAGGGAGGGAGTAGGGAGGGAGGGAGATAGGGAGGGAGGAGATAGGGAGGAGGAGATAGGGAGGGAGGGAGAAGGGAGGGAGGGAATTAGGGAGGAGGAGATAGGGAGGGCGCGGAGATGGGAGGGAGGGAGATAGGGCGGGAGGGAGATAGTGAGGGAGGGAGATGAGGGAGGGAGGGAGCTAGGAAGGGAGGGAGAAATAGGAGGGGAGGGAGATAGGGAGGAGGGAGATAGGGAGGGAGGGATGGGAGGGAGGGAGATAGGGAGGGGAGGAGATAGGGAGGGGGGAGACAGGGGAGGCAGGGAGGGAGGGAGAATCAGGGAGGGAGAAACAGGGAGGGAGACGGGAGGGAGAACAGGGAGGGAGACCGGAGGGAGACAGGGAGGGCGACAGGGAGGGAGACAGGGAGGGAGACAGGGAGGGAGACAGGAAGGGAGATAGGGAGGGAGATAGGGAGGGAGATAGGGAGGGAGATAGGGAGGGAGATAGGGAGGGAGATAGGGAGGGAGATAGGGAGGGAGGGGATATGATTAAATATGATTTGAAAGAGAACAAGCAAACTATATTGCTTGGCATTCCAGAAGAACTATATAAAACAAATGACTTTCCTGTGTATGTGTGTATTCTGAGTGTTCAAAACGGACTTACCATGCAGACCAGTTTCCTCTCCTGCACCTCTCCGTCAGGGCTGGTCTCATTGTCCTCTCCGCCAGCCATGCTGTCCTCAAACCCCCCCGCCACTCTCACCACCTCCACGTGTAACCTCCCAACCACCTACAAGACAACCAACGCCTGGATGAAACCATCATAACACGATTCATTCTGTGCTGCATCATCACTTCGCGACAGTGTGAGGTTTTCATTTCAGCACATCACCAAGACACCTCGTTCCTTCAAACAATCGACTCAGGGCAGTCATCAATCTAGATGACGATTCGTTTTATCAGGTGTGTTAGTGCTGGGTTGGAACACAAATTGGATATTAGGGATGGGCGGTATACCGTATTTGACTATATATCTGTTTTGATGCATGGACCGGTTCGGGTTTTTACTTTACCTTCTATAACGGTATTTGAAGGTTTGGTTGGTTAAATGTGATAGTTTACTCCGCTACTTGAGTCATCCCTCTCTCTCTCTCCATGCCGCTTTCCACACAGACCTAGTCCCACCCCGTCACTCAAGGAGCCCATGTTGTTGCTTGACCACGAGACACTTGCGTTCAGTCTGCATGGTCAATGCAGCACATGTTGATGACAACGATGTTGTTTCCACTTTGATCTTAATATAAATCCACAAGCGTTYTATAATTACAATATTWGTTTGTGTTTCTTACATCTGCAAACAGCTAGTTTGTATTTTCTTAGCAAGTTGAGCTAAATCGGGTTAGCCACTAATGCTAATCAGTAGTTAGCTGGCTAGCTAATAAAAGTACTGAGTCAGAGCAAACGTAGCTAGCTAATACAGCCTGATACCAGTACTGGTGGAGGCTTAAATCAGCATGTTGTTTGTGCAACAGTATCTTCTAAATCAAAGAGGGATAGGCTAAGCATGAATATGTTGGCTATATGAATAAAGATTTAATGTAGCCAAAGATTATAGCGTCCCCTAGGAAACACTGAACATCACTTTGGTTTCTACCCTGTCACAATAACTCATCCATGGCATTTTCAAACACCGTAGTCAAAGTGCCCACTATTATTTATATTCTAACTATAGAATTATTATAAACATTCTATTTCCATGATTCCAAAAGTTCACCCAAGTGTTGAAGTGAAATTACTTTAGGTTGAAGTTGAATTGGATCACCCTAGGATCACTCACTACTCATTAAGTAAATGAGAACTTTTATTCATCAAAAACATCAACAATTTGAAAAATACCATATGATATGATATTTTGGCCATATGGCCCAGCCCTATTGGATATCACTGGTTGAGAAACAGGGTTGTATTCATTTGGCGACTAACAGAATAAAACAGACAAACAGGGAGGAACTACCTGAACTTCTCCAATAGGAAATGCTTATTTTTTATTTATTTTTTTCTGTTTCAAAAAAGTTCTGCTACACTGTCTCTACTGAATACGATGTTGATGTTATGTGATACTGAAACCGTCTCTTTACCTCCCCCTTCTGGTTGATGATGGGTACTGCGTATTGCAGCTTGACGTCATAGAACAGACAGGACAGGAAGACATTGGCTACGCCGATCAGACTGTGGTTCTCCTGCTCATCAAAGAACGGGTCGGCACGCTTAAAGTAGGAACGCATCACCTGGAGAGGAGGGAGAGAGTGTAGAGAAGAGAAATGTGATTAGATCCTAAATGGAGCCCTTACAGTACGTGTTAACTGAAGATGATGTGGGTTTCCATTCATTTTTAAATCGGGCGTTTCAAGCAAATACTCTGCGATAAAGCCAATCGATTAACCAATCGAAGCTCACTCCAGATCCTAGTCGATTGGCTGTTGATACCTAGCATGCTTGCTAGCACCACCTTACACGGCGTTTGTGTACATCTGAATGGACTAGACTCTCAAAAACAATGATTTGTCACACAGGGTTCATCTTCGTTGTAGTCCAAGTTCACAGTACCACACTCACACTCCAAAAACGACACTGGCTAGACGGGTTACCATACACACCCATTAACCCACCCTATGCACAACCACCCTCACACACTCACTGGGTTGTCATCGTCGTACTCCTTCCATTCCTGGTACAGTTCTCTCATGTCCACCAGTCTGTTCTCCATCTTCTCCAGAGCCCAGATCTGCTTCCCTTTCCCCTTACGCCTCACCTGCACCGCAGGCTCACTGAGCACTGCATCACGCTACGAGGAGGGAGGGAGAGAGAGAGAGAGAGGTGGTAAGGGTGTGTGTCTTTATGTGAGAGAAATAGATAAGCGACACACTGCACCAGGTGTGTGTGTGTGAGCATGCTAATACTTGTGTGTACCTTGCGGTTGGCATTGAGGTTAGCAGCAGGTATCTGCAAGGTGACTCTGTACTCGGTGCGTTTGTCCAGCTCCTCTGCTATGAAGCCAGCCTCCTGCACCAGCAGGTTAGCTCTCACTATCTGCTCCCTCAGCTTACGCAGGCTCCGGGTCAACATCGCCTCTCTGAGGGGGGAATCATCGTCAACATCTCATTCAAAGTGTACACACACACCATCCACCCCAACCCTGTGATCTACAACCTCCCTCCCTCTCACCTCTCCTCGCTCCACTGCTTCAGCCTACTCTGTGCGCTGGGTGAGTTGGACATGCTGAGTCTCTCCAGGCTGCGGTAGTGGGGCTGTCCCGGCCTGTCAGCCTGGCCCTGTGATTGGCTGGGGGCCATGCCTGTCTGTCCTACAGACGGTCTATCCGGGTGCAGCCGTCTTTTCAGCTGTTGCAGTTCCTGTTCGTACATCAGCCTTTGTCTCTCCAGCGCCGAGCGCTTCTCCTCCTCGTGCTGCCTCTCTAGGGACTGGAGCACTGCCTGCATGGGGTCTGAAGGTGACGGACAGGGACGAGAGCCAATCAAGGACAGTGGGATGCGGTGTGATGGACAGAAGTTGCAGCCAATCAGTGATTCTCAACATGTTATTTGTTTCTGAAGGGCACTTATCATTAGTTCTCCCCCTTCCTCCTTTCCCTCTCCTTAATACACATCCCTCTCGTCGTTGTTTGTAAGGACCTGTGTGTGTGTGTGTGTGTGTGTGTGTGTGTGTGTGTGCTCACCATTGTTGCCCAGGGCCTTCATCATGACCTCTGTCTGGGCGAACTCGTAGGAGAAGGAGACCTCGGAGGAAACCTCACTGTTGGTGTCTCCGTCGCCCTCCAGCTGTTCACTACTGCTACTGTTCTTCATCAGGCCCCCCTCACCCTCCTCTTCCTCACCACCACCCCGCGACCTCCACTTAGGCAGGTTGATCCTGTGGGGAAGAGAGGAGGAAAGGGGAGAGAGAAGGAGGGGGGAGAGAAAGGGGTTTCAGTAATATGGTGAATATCTAGTATAACAGATTCATTGTTTTCAAACCAGGACAAGTAGCTGAGGGAGACATTGTGATTTGCAGTATTGTCAGAACTGTCACAAGACACACACACACACACACACACACACACACACACACGTGTGCACACACACCTGAAGAAGTGGTTGTTTCCCCACAGGATGCGGTCTCCATGGTGGAGCTGCTGAGGGCTGGTGCAAGGAGAGCCGTTCACACACGTTCTGTAATGTAACCACATCATAAAAACACACGTTCTGTAACATCAATACATTAAACCACAAGAAGATTACCATACAGTTGGCTCATTCAAGCAGGCAGCGGCTGGTGGGAAAAGCTATAGGGCTCATTGTAATGGCATAAAAACAGATGTTTGATGTGTTTGATTCCGTTCCAGCCATTACAATCAGCGCATCCTCCTATAGCTCCCCCCACCAGCCTCCTCTGCAAGTAGGCCATGTAATCCCTAAGGGCCTAAAGGCAACATGACATCATCCTTATCTGGAAGCAGGGAAGTCATGAGGTGAGGAGTCACAGTGGGCTGACCAGGATCATCATTCTGATGTGGCGTGTTGAGATGATATTGATGACTAAGCTGGTGTACCGTGACTCCTTGTGGGGTGCGAGATGCCAGCAGGCAAAATATGACATTTTTTACAACCAAATTTCAACCTGTTGGTTGTAGAGACGTTATTTTATCTAGTTTTGCCCCACTGGGAATTGTGATGATGGAGACGAAGAGGAGTGTTCTACCTTGAGTTCCTGTGAGGAGTGAGGACCACCCGTTGGTCAGCTGTGATGTCTATGATGCAGTGTTCAGCCTGAATACCCATCCCACACAGCTGAATGTCCTGGGAGTCTGCTGAACCAACCTTAGTGTGCTCCTACAGTACACAACAACACATGATCACACAATGTTATAATGGTGTGTCTGTGTAAGCATATGTGAATGCACCATTGTGTGCGTACCTTCAGGTAGTAGACCAGCAGTTCGTTGAGAGCGGGGTCAGCGTTGAGGTTGACTAGAAAACACTTGTCTTCTCCCACTCTGATGCCAGACGACTGGAGAGAGATGCCCAGGGACTCCAACTGTTTCTGACGCTCCTACAGGACACACAACACAGGAACTATTGATCCAGCCTCCAGCCTCCAGTTAATTAGGGCACACTTATCAAAACGTTGTGCAACAAAAAATGAAATAAAGCATTTCTTATTGGACAATTTCAGAAAGTTCCAGTTTCAGACCGTTGTCTTCTGTTTCGTGCCTAATGAACACAACCCAGGACAGAATGTACAAAGGTGTGTTGTGTACCTGTGCGATCTCCTCCGTCTTGCGTAGTTTCTCTTCCCAGGTGACGGTCATCTCCTGGATGAGTTTTTCAGACTCCTCCAGCCTCTCCTTCAGCTCTGGGGCCTTCATAGACTGGATAGGAGACAAGAAAACACTTTCCATCTCTACAAGCAGGCAATATGTAGAAGTCCATGTCACTGATGTTCTGGTTAAAAAGGCTTCATACAACCTAATTACAACCAACAGGTACCTGCTACAATCAGATGAAGACATTGTTTTCTGAATGCAAAAACAAAAGCATAAAAACGTCCTTATATGACCACAACGCAACCTTAACGTGACCAGTTTTGCCAGCTGGTATAGCCAGGCTCTCTCTCCACAATCCATCCTTACCCTGGACTGTCAGTTGATCTCCCTCTTCCCCCTCTTCACCCCTCTTCCCCTCTACTTTCCTTTTGCCCCCCCACCTCTGCCTGTCGCTTCAGCTTGCCTAACCGTAGTTTCTCCCCCTCCTTGCTTTCTCCCCCCCCTACCTCTGCTGTGTCAGCTGGTCCCGTAGTTTCTCCCCCTCTTCCTTTTCTCCCTCCCTACCTCTGCCTGTGTCAGCTGGTCCCGTAGTTTCTCCACCTCTCTCGGAGCTCCCTGATGATGCGTTGCGGTGGGGTCCTCGTTGACAACAGCGTGGTTGAGGATGCTCTGGCCGGTCGGCGTAGCGCAGTGTGGACAGCGTCTCGTCGTAGTTGTCTGCGCCGGGCTCACCGGCCACCATGGCTGCGGCTGTTGCCGCCCAGGCTGTCCTGGAGACGAGAGAGAGAGAGAGCGAGACGAGGAGGGAGAGACGAGAGAGAGAGGATGGAGAGCGAGAGGGGAGAGACGAGGGAGAGAGAGAGCGGAGAGGAGAGAAGAGGGAGAGAGGAGAGCAGAGGGGAGAGACGAGGGAGAGAGAGAGAGAGAGGAGAGAGGAGAGAGAGGGAGGAGAGGAGAGGGAGAGAGAGAGGAGGAGAGAGGGGAGGAGAGAGGGGAGAGAGAGAGAGATGGGAGACTAGAGAGAGAGAGAGAGAAGAGAGAGAGGGAGAGGAGGAGAAGGGAGACGGGAGAGAGAGGAGGGAGAGAAGAGAGGAGAGAGAGAGAGAGGAGAGAGAGAGAGAGAGAGAGAGAGAGAGAGAGAGAGAGAGAAGGGGAGAGAGAGGAGAGAGGAGAGGGGAGAGACAGAGAGGGGAGAGAAGAGGGAGAGGAGATGGAGAGGAGAGAGAAGAGAGGAGCGATAGAGAGAGATGGGAAAGAGAGAGGGAGAGAGAGAGAGGGATGGAGAGAGAGAGAGGAGAGAGAGAGATGAGGGGGAGAGAGAGAGGAGAGAAGAGAGAAGATAGAGGGCGAGAGAGAGAGAGAGGGGAGAGAGAGAGAGAAGGGGAGAGAGAGAGAGAGAGGGGAGAGGAAAGGACATGGAGGAGAGAGAAAGAGGGGAGAGAGAGAGAGAGGGAGAGAGAGAGAGAGAAGCGCCGGGAGAGAGAGAGAGAGGGAAGAGAGAGAAGAGGGGGAGAGACGAGAGCGAGAGGGGCAGAGACGAGAGAGGGAGAGTATTAAGGAGGAGAGAGAGGAAAGGAGAGACGAGGGTGAGGAGAGAAAAGGAAGAGACGAGGGGTGAGAGGAGAGACGAGGGAGAGAGAAGAGTGTTAGTGAGAGTTAGTGAGAGAGGGGGAATGAAAGAGGAAGATACAAGGTCGTCAGAACCAAATCTTCAAATGACTGTAGGAGCAGAAGCGTTCAAATCTCTAAAGGAAACAGGAAGATAAGCCTCCATCCCTCTCATGTTGAGCGGAACGAGAGAGAGAGAGAGAGGGAGGACCAGAGAAGTTATAGTAAGAGCAGGGAAAAATACAAAATGTGTGTCTCTTACCTTTAGCAGCCATGTTAGCACAGAGTCTCTGTAAGGGACAAATTTGGTCTTGTTTTTCCCACATCCCTGTTCTGCCAGAGCAGATATGACCAGGCCTAGAGTAGTCAGAGACCTGCAGAGACACACAACAACCCACTATCATAACAGGTGGCATATTTGCTAAGTGAAAAGTGTTAATCTTTGTTGAACTTCTTATGGCTGCAGGGGCAGTATTGAGTAGCTTGGATGAAAAGGTGCCCAGAGGTGCCCAGAGTAAACTGCCTGCTCCTCAGTCCCAGTTGCTAATATATGCATATTATTATTAGTATTGGATAGAAAACACTCTGAAGTTTCTAAAACTGTAAAGCCTATTTGAAATCGGACACTGTGGTGGGATTAACAAGAAGYGTATCTTTAAAATGGTGTGAAATACTTGTATGCTTGAGGAATTTTAATTATGAGATTTCTGTTGTTTGAATTTGGCGCCCTGCACTTTCACTGGCTGTTGTCATATCGATCCCGTTAACGGGATTGCAGTCCTAAAAAGTTAAAAGGGGAACTAGAACACTTGGTGCTGTGTGTGTGTGTGTTGTGGTCTCACTGAGGATGTATGAATGGGTGCGTTAAAGTGCTTGGTAACATACTTGTTGATGTTGCTGCCCTCCTTCATCCTCTCTCCAGTAGCTCCAGTCTTAGCTGCTCTCTCACTGCCAGCCAGGTCTACCAGACTCAGCTTACTCACCTTCTCACCACTCGTCTACAGAGGGGGAGAGGCGAGAGAGAGATACGAGGAAGGGGAGAGCGGATAGAAAGTAATCTTGGTAGATTAGATTTTTGATAACATCCTTCATTTTAAACTGTTAAAATGACTCCAATCCTGCACACTGCATAAACCTCGAATGCAAACAAATGCAAATGTTTCAGTCAAAGATTTCCCATCTCATCCCAGTCATTTCCATGCAGGATACAACCATCATGTCTCCCTGCTCTAACATAAAGGTCCAGGAAGGATGAGATATATATATATATATATATATATATACACACACATAGGATTCATTAACCAGGTATTCCTATGGAGAACAGAGGCCAAAAGCCACACACAGTGAGGCAGAGACAGACATAGATAGAGAACGAGAGAGAGCGAGAGAAAGCGAGAACGAGAGAGAAAGCGAGAACGAGAGAGAACGAGAGAGTGCGAGGAGAGAGAGAACGAGAGATCGAGGAGAGAACGAGAGAAAGAGATCGAGGAGAGAGAGCGCAAGAGAGCATGCGATTAAGAGATAAAAAGAGCAAGAAAGAGCGCGTACGAGAGAGAGAAAGAGATAGAGAGAACAAGAGAGAGCGTGCGACAGCGTGTGAGAGAAAGCGAGCTGGAGAGAGAGGCTGGAGTAACAATCTCCCATTGTTCTCTGTGATTTACAATGTTAGCTGCAGGGGTGGAGCTTCACTCACTGTATTTGTGTGTGTGTGTGTGTGTGTGTGTGTGTGTGGTGTGTGTGTGTGTGCGTGTGTCGGTGGTGTGTTGTTGTGTTGTGTGTGTGTGTGTGTGGTTGTGTGTGTGTGTGTGTGTGTGGTGTGTGTGTGTGTGTGTGTGTGTGCTCACGTAATGGGGTCCTCTATCTTAACTAAGGTGTGTGCATTAAGGACTGGAGCTTGACTGGGAGACGCAGAGAGATAATGGAGATAAGAGAGAAGGGGAGGTGGACGAGAGAGAGAGACGAGAGAGAGGTGAGGTAGGGACGAGAGAGAGAGAGAGAGAGAAGGTGGAGGTAGGGACAAAGAGCGCGAGAGAGGAGAAGGGGACGGTAGGACCGAGAGAGACGAGAGAGAGAGAGAGAAGGGGAGGTAGGGACGAGAGAGATAAGAGAGAGAAGGGGAGCGTAGGAGACGATGAGAGAGAGAGAGGAAGGGGAGCGTAGGGACGAGAGAGAGAGCAGAGAGAAGGGGATGTAGGGACGAGAGAGTGAAGGGGGCGAGGTTAGGCGACGCGCACGACGAGAGAGAGTGTAGGAGGAGGCTGGGACGAGAGAGAAGAACGAGAGAGAGAGTGTGGGGGAAGAGTAGGGACGAAGAGAGAGAGAGAGAGAGAGAGAGAGAGAGAGAGAGAGAGAGGAGAGAGAGAGAGTGTAGGGGAGGTAAGGGACGAGAGACGAAGAGAAGAGGAGAGAACGAGATGGAGAGCCAGGGGAAGGTAGGGGACGCGATGAAACGAGAGTAGGGGAGGTAGGGACGGGATGAGAAAGTATGGGAGGTAGAGAGGGATGAGAGTAGGGAGGGGATGAGAGAGTAGGGGAGGTAGGGAGGGGATGAGAGAGTAGGGGAAGTAGGGAGGGATGAGAGGAGGAAGGAGAGATCGTGTAAGAGAGGAAGAACAGAGAAAATGCATGAATGCAGTAGTGGAAGGAAAGAATGTACGCGTGAGAGTTTACGCTAAATATATAGAAAGAGAGAGAGAGAGAGAGAGAGAGATGGGGTGAGTGAATGATGTGAGCAAGAAATGATAGAGATGGGGGTGGGGGTAGAGAGACAAAGGGCAGTGGGGGCAGAGGGGGGTGTGTGCATTATTTTCGGAGTCGTGTGTGTGTGTTACATCCGGCGTCGTGCTGAGTGGGAATAGAGATTACAGTGAGTTGTGAAAACAAAGACTGCCCTTGTCCCCAGAGAGAGCAAGAGAGGCGAGAGAGAAGAGAGGAGAGAGAAGAACGAGAGAGAAGAGAGGAAGAGAGGAGGAGAGGAGAGAGAGGAGAAAAAGCATGAAACAGGGTGGACCCGAGTCAAAAATGATTTGACGTATTTGGCTGATACCTCATTAAATGTGGAATTCAGTATATTTTAAACTCTTAGGTCATCTAGTTGAGTAACAATCGTGCAGGATTTCCCCTAGTATTTGCCTACGGTTTAGTTAATGTGCCGTTGCAACTTCATCCCCCTTTTCTAAAGATGCTAAACTTCCTTCTCTCTCACCATGGCACTCCCAAAGCAACATCTCAGAGACATTCAGATTACTCTCTGTCAACAGGCCCCTGTGAATTTGCATAGGACTGAGTTTCCATGGAGATTAGTAAAGGGAGGATAAAGCCAAGTGAACCTCAGCAGAAATAGGAGGCCCAAAGACGCTCTTTATCTCAGTGTGTGTGTGTGTGTGTGTGAGTGTGTGCGCACACCGAGGCGGACAGCCTTTATTTGTGCATCAGTTTAAATGATCAGACTCAGACTATATTTAACTCTGTTTCCATTCCACCACAGGTGCACCTGGGGCTGTGTTCAGCAACACAACAAGGTATCATTATATCATTATCATTATCATTATCGTTATAATCTCCACCYGGCACAGCCAGAAGAGGACTGGCCACCCCTCATAGCCTGGTTCCTCTCTAGGTTTCTTCCTAGGTTTTGGCCTTTCTAGGGAGTTTTTCCTAGCCACCGTGCTTCTACACCTGCATTACTAGCTGTTTGGGGTTTTAGGCTGGGTGTCTGTACAGCACTTCGAGATATTAGCTGATGTACGAAGGGCTATATAAAATAAAATAAAATTGATTGATTGATTGATTGATCAAACTGTTACAGCCTCCAAAAGGGAGGCTCAGTCAACAATGTGCAACACTTTAGATCAGGGATGGGCAACTTTGATGGGGGGGTGGGTGCCACAACAAAAAGCTACCGACATCCATACCACACATGCAGTCAGAGCTGGCCCTAGGGTTTTGGGGGCCCTAAGCACCACCCACATCAAGATCATTTTTAGAGTTAGTTTCCTGCAATTGWAAACATTTTGCCATGGGGTGTAGAGAAAATGTATCMGTTTTAAAGCAAGTTTGTTGCAATTCCATACATATGGGGTTAGAGAGCAATGTTTGCAGTTTTTAAAACGTCTGACTAACAAAATCAATGGGGGCCATCCGGTCAGTAATTCATGATTAAACCATGATTACTAACTCAGCAAAAAAAGAAATATCCTCGCACTGTCAACTGCATTTATTTTCAGCAAACTTAACATGTGTAAATATTTGTATGAACATAACAAGATTCAACAACTGAGACATAAACTGAACAAGTTCCACAGACATGTGACTAACAGAAATGGAATAATGTCAAAATCAAAAGTAACAGTCAGTATCTGGTGTGCCCACCAGCTGCATTAAGTACTGCAGTGCATCTCCTCCTCATGGACTGCACTAGCTTTGCCAGTTCATGCTGTGAGATGTTACTCCACTCTTCCACCAAGGCACCTGCAAGTTCCTGGACGTTTCTGGGGGGAATGGCCCTAGCCCTCACCCTCCGATCCAACAGGTCCCAGATGTGCTCAATGGGATTCAGATCCGGGCTCTTCGCTGACCATGGCAGAACACTGACATTCCTGTCTTGCAGGAAATCACGCACAGAACGAGCAGTATGGCTGGTGGCATTGTCATGCTGGAGGGTCATGTCAGGATGAGCCTGCAGGAAGGGTACCACATGAGGGAGGAGGATGTCTTCCCTGTAACACACAGCATTGAGATTGCCTCCAATGACAACAAGCTCAGTCCTATGATGCTGTGACACTCCGCCCCAGACCATGACAGACCCTCCACCACCAAATCGATCCCGCTCCAGAGTACAGGACTCGGTGTAGCGCTCATTCCTTCGACGATAAACGCGAATCCGACCATCACCCCTGGTGAAACAAAACCGCGACTCGTCAGTGAAGAGCACTTTTTGCCAGTCCTGTCTGGTCCAGCGACGGTGGGATGTGCCCATAGGCGCGACGTTGTTGCCGGTGATATCTGGTGAGGACCTGCCTTACAACAGGCCTACAAGCTCTCAGTCCAGCCTCTCTCAGCCTATTGCGGACAGTCTGAGCACTGATGGAGGGATTGTGCATTCCTGGTGTAACTCGGGCAGCTGTTGTTGCCATCGTGTACTTGTCCCGCAGGTGTGATGTTCGGATGTACTGATCCTGTGCTGGTGTTACACGTGGTCTGCCACTGCGAGGACGATCAGCTGTCCCTCCTGTAGCACTGTCTTAGGCGTCTCACAGTACGGACATTGCAATTTATTGCCCTGGCCACATCTGCAGTCCTCATGCCTCCTTGCAGCATGGCTAAGGCACGTTCACACAGATGAGCAGGGACCCTGGGCATCTTTCTTTTGGTGTTTTTTAGAGTCAGTAGAAAGGCCTCTTTAGTGTCCTAACTTTTCATAACTGTGACCTTATTTGCCTACCGTCTGTAAGCTGTTAGTGTCTTAACGACCGTTCCACAGGTGCATGTTCATTAATTGTTTATGGTTCATTGAACAAGCATGGGAAACAGTGTTTAAACCCTTTACAATGAAGATCTGTGAAGTTATTTGGATTTTTACGAATTATCTTTGAATGNTATGGTTCATTGAACAAGCATGGGAAACAGTGTTTAAACCCTTTACAATGAAGATCTGTGAAGTTATTTGGATTTTTACGAATTATCTTTGAATGGCAGGGTCCTGAAAAGGGGACGTTTCTTTTTTCGCTGAGTTTACAAGATCAGACAGACAGACATATAAAAAATGCCTATTAACCCGACATGAGAGAAAAACTGCTGATGCACAACCAAATTTCAAAATTGCACCTTGTACATTCTACTATTCTAACTCTCAAAGGTAAGTTGAGACCCGACTGAGTTTTTTGGGGTAATTGATCTGCGTGCCTACAGCTGCCCATCCCGACTTTAGATTAACTGCCTGCGTTACATTCGTTAGGAAGAGTGTTCCCAAACATTCTGAAATGTGTTTAATTTGAATTAGCTTTTTTGAAATACTGATGTGGATAATAACATATGACTGTCCTTATGGGGATAAGAGGTTCACTTGTCTGTTCCAGCCTTATTTGACCCAAACTAGAATCAACTGTTCCAGCCTTTTTTTTTTCTGAACTAGAATCAACTGTTCCACTCCTGCATTATTCACCCTGTGTGCTACCCATATAATGCAGGGAGACCAGGGTTGGGTGATCAGGTGACACACGCACAGACACAAGCTCGCAACACACACACACAAACATACAGTCCCAGGGTTGGATAACCAACCAGGTGTGGATAAAACAAGAGCAGGCTAACACAGCAGATCAGCTGACATCAAGACAGACAGAGAGAGCACTTCATTACTTATTTACAGGTTTCCTGGAGGATGACATCACTAGCTAGTTCCTGAACAGTAGAAACTAGGGCTCACTGACAGGACAGACAGTCTCTCTGGGACACTACTACCCTCAGTGACCCGGTTCAACAGTGCTTTAGAACTAGAGGGAAACAGAGTGATATGACGAAGACGAAGTAGTCACAAAACATTACAGCAGTCGACTAAGATGTTACCGGGGAGAAGGTTGGATGACCGTTGCGTAACAAACAGTTGGAGTGTGTGTGTCCGTGAGTGTTTGTGTGTGTGTGTGTGTGTGTGTGTGTGTGTGTGTGGTGTGTGTGTGGTGTGTGTGTGTGTTGTGTGTGGTGTGTGTGTGTGTGTGCGTGCGTGCGTGTGTGTGTGTGTGTCTTACCCCAAACCGTAGGTCTTTGAGTGTGTGTGTGTGTGTGTTGTGTCCGTGAGTGTGTCTGTGTGTGTGTGTGTCTTACCCCAGACTGCAGGTCTTTTGAGTGTGTGGTGTGTGTGTTGTGTGTTGTGTGTGTGTCTGTGTCTTACCCCAGACTGCAGGTTTTGAGTGTGTGTGTGAGGATGATGTTGAAGACACCGTGAGATCTGCTACTCTCCTCGTTCATGTTGGTGGCAGCCACCGTACGAGACTTATTCCCCTCCGACATCAGAGACTCAATGTCCTAGAGAATAGATAGGAGAGAGGGAGGGATGGATGGAGAGAGAGGGGACAAGGATGGAAGGCCAGGGGGGAGGTAAGAAGAAGAGGAACAGGGGACAGAAGGCAGGACATGGGGGGATGGAGATAGGGTTGGAGGGAAGAAGAGAGAGGGGAAGGAAGAGAGATAGATAGATAAATACATACTTTTCTCCAGAGAAAGCAACCCTCTTGAGCAGGGCTGAATAGTAACTTACCACCGATATGTAAACAGTTGTCAAAGTCATTAGCCATGGTAAGCCTTGAATCCAGGGAGTGTGAAGTGAGAGAGAGAGTGTGTGTGTGTGTGTGTGTGTGTGTGTGTGTGTGTGTGTGTGTGTGTGTGTGTGTGTGTGTGTGTGTGCAGTCAGCCTTCAAGTCAGTGTGTTGATTAAATAAGTGTGTGTGTGTGTGTGTGTGGTTAACTCAGTTGAATTGTTTTCTTTTTGACATGGCTCATCTAACAGAGCTCTCAGCTCCCACACCCCTCTCTACGCTCTCCTCTATACGCCAACCCAGAACATGAAGATTGCATAGCTATTATTTACCATCATATCAATTCTGTTGTTTATGAATCTAGAATGAAGGTCATATCAGTAGTCATCCTACTAGTGATGATAGTGGTGTAGTGTACCTTGTAGCTGGCCACAGCCAGGCGTGACAGGCCGTCCACGTACGGCCCCAACACCTTGTGCTCCCTCACTCTAAGAGCCTGCCTGCTCCTGGGGGGGGGAGGGGGGGTGACACATATCAATGTGGTTAACTACAAAAACAAACAGTCATCATGCTTCCATGTTCTATCAACAAAAATGTTTACGTTAATAATCTCAAATAGTATTTTATTTGAGATGTATCCCACTACGCCAGGGTCGTGCATCAGCAGCCACTCAATTAGCCCACGTCAGTAAACATTGTTTTAGACTGGTAAGAGTCTAGTGGCCAGCTGTCTAAACTAGGCGTAAGCATGGTCCAATTACTTAACTGTAAACGTCTGCCTCCACCATATGTCAAAATGTGTAGAATTGCATCAACTTGCTTTAAAACAGCAGCATTTTCTCTACGCCCCATCGTAAAATGCGCTGAATGGCAGGAAATGTAACTTTAAAACGTAATTTATTTTTATCTTCACTGTCACAAGGGGGTGCGGCTAAAAYGTTTTGCTCGCAAAGTGGTGGGTGGGTGGTATGGATATGGGTACGCAGACCCACAAGCCACTGCGGCCCCTCACCAGTTCAATTTTGTGGCCTCCACCCCCATCAAAGTTGCCCATCCCTGCTCTACACATATCAATAGACTCCATATTGAGCTACAGGCTCTACATCATCCTGTGTAGCGTGGCAGACTGACTGCATTGGGCTGGACCATGTAGAGCCTCCTACTCCTGTGACATGCATCTCGGTTATTCTATAGATTGCTTTAACAGAGGTGACGGGGTCATAACCTTTGGGGTCAAGCGGGGTGCCATAGGAGCTCTGAACAGACAAGCGTGTGCGAAAGCACTGGGGCCCAGTTCTGAAATGTGTTTGGAAATTATGTACTTGTTTCCTCAGAGTGTAATCACAGATAGGCGAAAGCTATGTCATTGAACCACTGCTTATACCAATCTAATTGTGTTAGAAAAGTGACTAGACTTCAAGGAAGAGAGGAAGCGTGTTTAAACTGGGGCCACTGACAAATTCCAACAAATAACTCAAACAAAACAAGAGTCCAAGAAGTGGTTAAAGGTCAATATTCAGGGTCATACGTACCCTTTGGGGTCGAGGAGGTCGCGGACCTTCTCGTTGTATATCTCCATGTAGGAGACCTCTATGGTGAAGCCTTCCCCCTCCCGCTGCTCCTGCAGGGTGCGGTCAAACAGAGAGCTGCAGAGCCGCGGGATCAGACCTGGAGAGTCCACAGAACCCATCATGGTGTACGACTTTCCCGAACCTGGAGGGGGACACACGCAGCCAATGGATGAGAGCAGCCGTTAGGAGACAACCAATGATCTTCAACCGGTTTTAAACTTGAAACTGTAAAGACCCGTTCCATGCCAACAATATGAGGCCAGTTAGTAGTATCATAACGTACCAGTGTCATAACATACCTGTCTGTCCGTAGGCGAAGATGCAGGCGTTGTAGCCCTGGAAGGCGTTGTGCAAAAGACTCTCCCCAAGGCACTGGAACACCACGTCCTGACCTGGAGACAACCACCAGACAACGTTACACAATACAATCATATTAATTATACAATATAAAACCCTACAATATGACTTGACTGATCCCCGTCGGGGTGATTTAGAAATCATCTGGAGCACACTAACACAATTACAAGATAATGGACACGTTATGCATGTGTAAGTGTTAATTCATATAGGACCTTCAGACTGTATACACTAACAGTGTGAGAAACAGCATTAGGTACAATAGGCCCTAGTTGGGTTTTGGCCTACAGCACAAAGAGGTGGATGACTAGCAGGTCTGACAGGAATATTTGACATTTAAATTAAGCCAAACACCTAGAGATCCACCCAAGCAAGTAAACAACAAAGAAAATTCAGGTGGGATCCTTAGTCACTGTAGAGAAAGAATAAACTTCTGAAAATACTTGAAAACCACCTGGACAGACCTATACCTGGGGTGCGTTCAACAGGACGCACCGTTTAGGAACATTGAGATAGAAATATGTTGCATAGAACAAATAGGCCTCTGTAGGCCGTCATGTAGAACAAGGAATAGTGTCGACTCTATTTGTGGCATTTCTACCTGCAACGTTCGATAACGTTTGGCAACTGAATGTGGCCTACTAAATATACTGGAGGAGGAAGAGCAGAGGGAAGGTAGTGAGGAAAAGGGGTTAAAGAGAGGGAAACAAAGACTGACCCGCAAACTTGTCCTTTTCCGACTCATCCATGGACCAGAAACAGTAGTCATAGGCAAAGGTCTGAGGGGACGAGAGACACAATGACACAATGAAACAAAATAGTTTACAACACATTTATAACAGCTGTTATCCAGCGGGCAAAACACTTTGAAATGATCAGTTGAAATGACATTGTTATGACATTATTTCTAACAGTTTTTCCCCGTTGGGTGGTCCGTGTTGAGCACAGGCAGTGATAAACATGGCATACAAGTTAGCCTAACAGTTTTTGAACATGTCAATATACAGTCGTGGCCAAACGTTTTGAGAATGACACAAATATTAATTTTCACAAAGTCTGCTGCCTCATTTTGTATGATGGTAATTTGCATATACTCTAGAATGTTATGAAGTGTGATCAGATGAATTGCAATTCATTGCAAAGTCCCTCTTTGCCATGCAAATGAACTGAATCCCCCCCAAAAACATTTCCACTGCATTTCAGCCCTGCCACAAAAGGACCAGCTGACATCATGTCAGTGATTCTCTCGTTAACACAGGTGTGAGTGTTGACGAGGACAAGGCTGGAGATCACTCTGTCATGCTGATTGAGTTCGAATAACAGACTGGGAGCTTCAAAAGGAGGGTGGTGCTTGGAATCATTGTTCTTCCTCTGTCAACCATGGTTACTTGCAAGGAAACACGTGCCGTCATCATTGAGTTGCATAAAAAGGCCTTCACAGGCAAGGATATTGCTGCCAGTAAGAGGAAAAACATCCAGGACAGACTGAGGACGGGGTTAAAGTCATTTTCTCTGATGAATCCCCTTTTTGATTGTTTTGGGCATCCGGAAAAAAGCTTGTCCGGAGAAGACAAGGTGAGCGCTACCATCAGTCCTGTGTCATGCCAACAGTAAAGCATCCTGAGACCATTCATGTGTGGGGTTGCTTCTCAGCCAAGGGAGTGGGCTCACTCACAATTTTGCCAAAGAACACAGCCATAAATAAAGAATGGTACCAACACATCCTGCGAGAGCAACTTCTCCCAACCATCCAGGAACAGTTTGGTGACAAACAATGCCTTTTCCAGCATGATGGAGCACCTTGCCATAAGGAAAAAGTGATAACTAAGTGGCTCGGGGAACAAAACATCGATATTTTGGGTCCATGGCCAGGAAACTCCCCAGACCTTAATCCCATTGAGAACTTGTGGTCAATCCTCAAGAGGCGGGTGGACAAACAAAAACCCACAAATTTTGACAAACTCCAAGCATTGATTATGCAAGAATCAGTCAGGATGTGGCCCAGAAGTTAATTGACAGCATGCCAGGGCGGAATGCAGAGGTCTTGAAAAAGAAGGGTCAACACTGCAAATATTGACTCTGCATCAACTTCATGTAATTGTCAATAAAAGCCTTTGACACTTATGAAATGCTTGTAATTATACTTCAGTATTCCATAGTAAAAGCTGACAAAAATATCTAAAGACACTGAAGCAGCAAACTTTGTGAAAATTAATATTTGTGTCATTCTCAAAACTTTTGGCCACGAGTGAACAAGTACAATGATTGCTATATAATCACAGCTCCACAAAGTAGCTAGTGTGTCAACACAGAGACCATTAACAGCATTGACAACCAAGCATTAACACAAATCAGTAGTAATGTACTGGACAGGGCTTACCTTGGTCTGACTCCTGAGGAAGTTCACACAGAGGTCAAAGGATGGTTACATGGGTAGAGAGAGAGAGAAGGATCATATCTCAGACACCAATGTAAACAAACACCAGTGGTGTAATCATTAGTGCACACCGTAGCAAATGGTTGCAAACAGGAAAACTCTTTGCAACAACACCAAGAGTTTCTATTGGACAAATTCAGGTAGGTCCCTCCCTGTTTCGTTCTGTTTGCTTCTGTCTGGTTCCTAGTGAATACACACCTGGACATTTTTATGTACTGTAGTGTACACCCAGACAGTAACAGGATTTTCTAAGACTGGTAAAAATAATAAAGTCTGTCACTGCGTCATGGATACACATTGGTGAATGACAGATTAATATCCATCTATAAAAACCAAAGACCACAAGGTTGTTTGCCTGTCTGTCTGTCAATAACCATTTTATTTGAAGTAGGCCACACAGTTTATGAGCACAATATGGTCTATCAGACTGGTGAAAGAGATTACATCCTATTATCAATCGTGTGATCGGCACTTGATAACAAGGGAAGAAAATAAAGATTACAGGGCTGTCTCAATGACAGGCCTACAGATCATAAAATACACAGTATTCATACTGTCAGGTCTGCAAATCCGCCATTCCTGATAAATGAGGAACAGAAAATACAAAAATAATCACATCTCCCAACTGAAACAGGATGCAGCATGGGTAATAGAGCTAACATGAATCAAGATGCCTAYTCATAAGAATGTAGGCTTGCTTCCACTCAAACTTCCTGCTCTCTCCCTCTCCATTTCTCTCAGTATTTGACACTCTTTCTCTCGCTCTCTAAAATGTTCAGTCCTGTGGGTGCCGAGGCCTGGAGATGATAAACCCTTGTTTACGACAATGTTTCAATGTTACTCAACCAGGGTGGGATATTAACTCATGCCAAATGCATGAGTACATTTTGTCGTCATTGGCAGGTAAGAATGTCTATTTCACCAGCCACATTTGCAGGTGGTCACACAGAGAATTTGGCTACTAAAGTGTGACTTTGTCATCGTGTTTCTTGGCTATTTACATTATTTGTTCACATGCTAGGTTGTTTTTCAATGTTAGTTTGAGTTTGCTGCAAATCATCTGCTTTTTGGCGATTATTGGTGTAATTATGATGGGGGCGGGGGGAATGGGAAAGAGAGTAAAAGACAAACTCACAGAATGACAGAGGGAGAGTCGAACAGAGCAGCAAAATAAAGGATTTGTATCTTTCCCTTTCAAGACGATGCGATATGTWCAGKTGAAGTTGGAAGTTTAAATACACTTTTTCCAACAATTGTTTACAGACAGATTATTTCACTTATAATTCACTATCACAATTCCAGTGGGTCAGAAGTTTCCAGAAAATGATGTCATGGCTTTAGAAGCTTCTGATAGGCTAATTGACATAWTTTGAGTCAATTGGAGGTGTACCTGTGGATGCATTTCAAGGCCTACCTTCAAAAGTGCCCCTTTGCTTGACATCATGGGAAAATCAAAAGAAATCAGTCAAGACCTCAGAAAAAAAAATTGTARACCTCCACAAGTCTGGTTCATTCTTGGGAGCAATTTCCAAATGCCCTAGGGTACCACGTTCAACTGTACAAACAATAGTACGCAAGTATAAACACCATGGGACCACGCAGCCGTCATASCRCTCAGGAAGGAGAYGCGTTCTGTCTCCTAGAGATGAACGTACTTTGGTGCGAAAAGTGAAAATCAATCCCAGAACAGCAGCAAAGGACCTTGTGAAGATGCTGGAGGAAACAGGTACAAAAGTATCTATATCCACAATAAAACGAGTCCTAAATCGACATAACCTGAAAGGCCGCTCAGCAAGGAAGAAGCCACTGCTCCAAAACCCGCGTTGTCCGGGTTAGGGAGGGTTTGGCCGGCAGGGATATCCTTGTATTATCGTGCACTAGCAACTCTGTGGTGGGCCGGGTGCAGTGCACGCTGACCTGGTCGCCAGGTGTACGGTGTTTCCTCCGACACATTGGTGCGGCTGGCTTCCAGGTTGGATGGGCATTGTGTCAAGAAGCAGTGCGGCTTTGTTGGGTTGTGTTTCGGAGGACGCATGGCTCTCGACCTTCACCTCTCCCGAGTACTTACGGGAGTTGCAGCGATGAGACAAGACCAATTGGATACCACGAAATTTTTTAATAGCTGTGCAGCTATGTGTGGTGTGCCAACCCTGACAGAGCTTGAGAGGACCTGCAGAGAAAGGGAGAAACTCGCCAAATAAAGGTGTGCCAAGCTTGTAGCGTCATACCCAAGAAGACTTGAGGCTGTAATCGCTGCCAAAGGTGCTTCAGGGTCTGAATACTTATGTAAATGTGATATTAACATTTTATATTTATAAGTTCCTAACATTTCTAAAAACCTGTTTTTGCTTTGTCATTATGGGGTATTGCGTGTWGATTTATGAGAATTTATTTAAACCATTTTAGAATAAGGCTGTAACAAAATGTGTAAAAAGTCAAGGGGGCTGAATCCTTCCGAATGCACTGCATCTTAAACATTTAAAAATCAGGGACCGGTGTATCAGTGAATCTTACACCCCTAGTAAAATGCCTGAATACTCCTTTATCTACCCTGTGGCTGAGAAGACGCTTTGCACAGCACTGCATGAACCCAATGACCAACAGTAATATTATACACTAACACACACTAACTCACAGGCAGCGGGAGAGAGACAAGGAGACACTCAGTTTCTACAATGGATTCACAAAAATGCTGGGGATGCATTGTAGAAGAGACACGCATTTACACGCACTGACATTTTGTTTGTTCTTTAAAGGCCCCACACACTGATTGTCCATTAGTACAGGAGTCTAATAATAGATGTTACGTCTGCTTTCTGCACATCATACTACAGACATTCACAATGACCACAATAAACATGGGGTGTGTATTAGCTAACACGTCAGTGGGTGCGGACCAGGCCTCTATGTCTCCGGCCCGGAAGCAGACAGAGCTGGGTGGTGGGCATAGCCAAATCAGGCATTACTGACTGGAACCAGCATAGCCAATCAGGCTTTAGTGACTGGAACCAGCATAGCCAAATCAGCGCTCAGGTTCAAGCCCAGTGCAGCTATCGGACGATATGCGGACACACCCATTGTAGCAGGCAATTGGCAGAGGATACAATAGTGTAGCTTGCATGTTGGATAAAATCTGTCTGGCACATAGGCCATTCTCAATAGGAGATAAGAACTCATCTCACAGAGACAATTGTTTGATGCTAGGGGTGTGGCGGTAGCTGTAATAGGCTAGCCCAAGGCCTATAAAGGATTATTGGCTGAGTAAACTTGTACTCACTTTTTACAGCCCTGCCTGCAACCTCAGGCCTACGTTGCCGACTGCTGAATCAGAAGGAAGGGTGTGTGTGAGTGAGAGAGAGAGAGAGAGAGCAGATTGCTACATGTTCTCACACACACCCCAGCCAACTCCCTTCCTAAACAATGTAGCAACAGTTACTTTGCCCTTGTCCTATCACTGACTGCTCCTCTAGCCCATGGCACTGTTATTATCAGACCCTATCACAACACCATTACATGGCCAGAGACACATGGCCAGAGACACATGGCCAGAGACACTGCTCAGTCAGCAAGGTGGACCACCACAGCTATATGGATGGTTAAGTAGGGGAAACATTAAATTACTACTACTGTCAGATGGATTCTATGCAGAGACTTGATTTGAAAACCCTAGGGCTGACCACAAAAATGGCGCCAGAGAAGAAGGCAGACGTTTTACGTGTCAACAACCGATTGTGTTTGTTTATTTGCGTACATAATGCTGCTGCTACCGTCTCTTATGGCCGAAAATAACTTCTGGACATCAGGACTGTGATTACTCACCACGGACTGRCAGAATCATTTTTTTCCTTTAACGAGTCTGACGAGCCCGACGCGAACGATATACTGCTTYCTTGGGAACAGGCCCAGATCCCCGTGATTTGCGTGAAGAGGCGGCGGAGAAAAAAAGSKGCCAGAGGGCAGGCTGACTTTTGAGAATTCGTAGGCGATCAAATAAACCCCCACTTCCTTCCATTCTGCTAGCAAACGTGCAATCTTCGAAGAATAAAATCGATGACCTATGCGCAAGATTATACTACCAAMGAGACATTCAAAACTGCAATATCTTATGCTTCATGGAGGCGTGGCTGAATGACGACACTATCAACATACAGCTGGCTGGTTATATGCTGTACCGGCAGGATAGAACAGCGGCGTCTGGTAAGACAAGGGGCGGCGGACTATGTATTTTTGTAAGAGCTGGTGCACGATATCTAATGAAGTCTTGAGCTATTGCATCTCATGATAAGCTGTAGACCACACTATCTACCTAGAGAGTTTTCATCTGTATTTTTTTACTTAGCACCACAGTCAGAGGCTGGCACTAAGACAGCATTGAATGAGCTGTATTCCGCCATAAGCAAACAAGAAAACGCTCACCCAGAGGCGGCGCGCCTAGTAGCAGGGAACTTTAATGCAGGGAAACTGTCTAAAATCTGTTTTACCAGATGTCTAATCAATATGTTAAATGTGCAACCAGAGGGGAAATAAACTGGACCGCCTTTACTCCACACACAGAGACGCATACAAAGCTCTCCCTCGCCCTCCATTCGGCAAATCTGACCATAATTCTATCCTTCTGATTCCTGCTTACAAGCCAAAATTAAAGCAGGAAGCACCAGTGACTAGATCAATAAAAAAAGAGGTCAGAGGAAGCAGATGCTGAGCTACAGGACTATTTTGCTAGAACAGACTGGAATACGTTCCAGGATTCCTCCGATGGCATTGAGGAGTACACCACATCAGTTATTGGCTGCATCAATGACGTCGTCCCCACAGTGACCATACGTACATACCCMAACCAGAAGCCATGGATTACMGGCAACATCCGCACTGAGCTAAAGGCTAGAGCTGCCRCTTTCAAGGAGCGGGACTCTAACCTGGAAGCTTATAAGAAATCCCGCTATGACCTCCGGCGARCCATCAAACAGGCAAAGCATCCATACAGAACCAAGATCGAATCGTACTACACCGGCTCTGACGCTCGTCGGATGTGGCACGGCTTGCAAACCATTACAGACTACAAAGGGAAGCACAGCCGAGAGCTGCCCAGTGACACGAGCCTACCAGACGAGCTACTTCTATGCTTGCTTTGAGACAAATAACACTGAAACATATATGAGAGCACCAGCTGTTCCTGAAGACTGATCATGCTCTCCGCACCTGATGCAAGTAAGACCTTTAAAACATTCACAAGGCCGCAAGGCCAGACGGATTACCAGGACGTGTACTGCGAGCATGCGCTGACCAACTGGCAAGTGTCTTCAATCTTTCCCTGTCCGAGTCTGTAATACCAACATGTTTTAAGCAGACCACCATAGTGCCTGTGCCCAAGAACACTAAGGCAGCATGCCTAAATGACTACCGACCCATCTGTAGCCATGAAAGGATGCTGGCCTTGTAGGCAGAGTTCCTCTGTCCAGTATCTGTTCTTTTGCCCATCTTCATCTTTTATTGGCCAGTCTGAGATATTACTTTTTCTTTGCAACTCTGCCTAGAAGGCCAGCATCCCGGAGTCGCCTCTTCACTGTTGACGTTGAGACTGGTGTTTTGCAGGTACTATTTAATGAAGCTGCCAGTTGAGGACTTGTGAGGCGTCTGTTTCTCAAACGAGATACTAATGTACTTGTCCTCAGTTGTGCACCGAGGCCTCCCACTCCTCCTCYTATTCTGGTTAGAGACAGTTTGTACACAGCGTTGTACGAGATCTTCAGTTTCATGGCAATTTCTCACATGGAATAGCCTTCATTTCTCAGAACAAAAATAGACTGATGAGTTTCAGAAGTGCTTTGTTTCTGGCCATTTTGAGCTTGTCATCGAACCCACGCATGCTGATGCTCCAGATACTCAAGTAGTCTAAAGAAGGCCAGTTTTATTGCTTCTTTAAATCAGGACAACAGTTTTCAGCTGTGCTAACATAGGAAAACATCTGTGCAGATTCCACCTGGCACTAGGCTGGGGTCCCAAATGGAACCTTATTCCCTATTTAGGCCACTACTTTTGACCAGGGCCCATAGGGAACACTATATAGGAAAATGTGTGCCATTTGGGACGCAGACCACAGTGTTGAGCTGACAAGTCCTGCCACGGACAGTGAGTTACCCCAGGCTTAGCTCTCTGATAGCCAGGGAGGGAGGGAAGGTGTGGGCGAAGGAAGGATGGTCGGTAGGGGAGTGGTAGTAATTGGCAGCTGCTTCCCAGTCCTTTTCCCACCAACCTCACCCCACAGCTTGCTCTCCTTATCCCCTGGTATTCCTATTCCCCACTGGGGCCTGGCTACAGCATGCTGTTACAGCATCAGCAGACCGGCATGCTGTCTCAACCTGTCTGGGTAGTGAGAGTAAAAGACAGCTTAGAAACATGCCCGCCAGGCACGCCGACTGCACCCATAAAACATGTGGGCCTTATGAATCATGATATGTGGGCTGGGGGAAAAAAGTTGTCTGCTACAGGCTGGAAACTCATTGTAAATAGTTATATAGTTATTTAGTCTGTCTGTCTGTCTGTCTGTCTGTCTGTCTGTCTGTCTGTCTGTCTGTCTGTCTGTCTGTCTGTCTGTCTGTCTGTCTGTCTGTCTGTCTGTCTGTCTGTCTGTTCTGTCTGTCTGTCTGTCTGGGTCTGTGTATATTGTGTGACTGTTTGTTCACTCCCATTGGCAGAGCGGTGACAACCAGGTAGGCGAGATATAAGCAAACAGCTATAACTTCCCAGATCCTTTCCTAGAAGATTCCTGAAGGAAAGTGGCTTACAAATTGGACATGCAATCAAACTCAACACTAAAAACAGGCTTGTGGAGTCAGAACAGAAACTACCATTCCCAGCCAGGAGAGTTAAATCTAGTGTCCTCTAGCCAGACAACTTCCCTCTATCTAGTGGGCTGTGCCTCAGACCTCACTTAGATTATTTGGTAGTTTGGGARTTTATTGGCTAGGCTGTTAAGTTCAGTTCATGCCCCAATTAACCCAAACCCTGGAGTGGTCCCAGTGAAGAAAAGCATCACTAATGGAGGCAGGGGGAATCCTCTCCACTCTCCTGTGACGTGCTGCTTTGTTTACTATCATTCCGGACAATAGATTTCTCCTGTCGCAGAGTCCCTGTAAAACTGTTTGGGAGCTTTTATCCTCAATTTGGAACGGAGCTCTGCTATAACAGCAGCTGCTGCTCTCGCATTCCCCAACACACGTGTGCACAGCTTATATAGGCCTGGCTACATACCACCGAGACAGCCTAGSGGAGGAAGAGATGGGAGTGGAATGTAACCCCCTAGGTGGTGATAGTCCTGTTACTACATCTGTCCATCTAAACCATCGGAAGAGTCATGAATTTCTCACTAACCTAATTCAATCCAAAAGGGCTGCACTACCACCATACACCTCAACATTTTTTGGGGGTGGCTGTCAAAAATATGTAATTTCTTCATTAGGCTTATGAGATTAAATGCAGTAAATCTGAAGGGCTCTAATCAACTGCAGCCAAACCCAAGCTAGCATAGGCTAGTTCTAGTGGGTACTAACATCACATGTACAGTTTCTGCTAGCTCTAGTGTTCAGCAGCATCAAATCATCATTGTCATTCACAAGTGCTTTGTCAATCCTCCCTCCTTCTGCCCTCTACCTCTTTTTCTACTCCATGTCTTCCCTTGCCTAGCATTWAGAGMATTGGGCCAGTGACCGAAAGGTTGCTGGTTCGTATACCCGATCCGACGTGAAAATCKGTCTACGTGCCCTTGAGTAAGGCACTTCATCCTAATTCACTCCAGGTGCGCCGTACTACTATGTCTGCCCCTGTAAAACACATTTCACTGCACCTATCTTGGTGTATGTGACAATAACAATAAAACATATTGCACTTGCAGGCTCAATACACTGACTGAAAAAAACAATTAGAACACCTTCCTAATATTGAGATGCGAACCC
>NC_036849.1:26287500-26288829 GCF_002910315.2 Salvelinus sp. IW2-2015
CCCATGTTGACTCCAATGCTTCCCACAGTTGTGTCAAGATGGCTGGATGTCCTTTGGGTGGTGGACCCTTCTTGATATACATGGGAAACTGTTGAACGTGAAAAACCCAGCAGCGTTGTGGTTCTTGACACAAACCATACCCCGTTCAAAGGCACTTACATCTGTTGTCTTGCCCATTCACCCTCTGAATGGCACACAATCCATGTCTCAATTGTCTCAAGGTTTAACAAAAAAATTATATTATTTAACCCGTCTCCTCCCCTTCATCTACACTGATTGAAGTGGATTGAACAAGTGACATCAAGAAGGGATCATAGCTTTCACTTAGTCTGTCAAGGAAAGAGCATAGTTCTTAATGTTTTGTACACTCAGCCCACTCCTCTCTCCCCTGGTCATCCTCTCCTCCCCCATAACATCAGCCTCTAGCCCTTTCTTGTCCTCCATTTCACTCATCCCTCCATGATACCTGTCAAACCAGACAGGACGGAATCAGACTCATAAGATGAGCACTACAGSCAAAACAACCTGAAGGCATAGACGACACACACACACTACATGGGAAAAAAACATACACTCAGAGGCACACGCTAGAAGTGTCACACGCGCACACACGAAAAAAACAAACATACACTTGACACAAACGACAAAGAGATTGTTGACAATCGAAACACAAATATTTCACCAACTAATACATTTCACTTTGTGATATGGCCAACACAGACAGACACACACCTGTTTCCCTTTATCCATGCACATTCTTTGAAAATGCCTCAGCTGAACTTCTTCAGCTCTTTAAAAACATCCAAAACTCTGGCAGGTATCTGACACGGGACAATTCCATAGAGYTGTATGTTTYGTTTAAMTTTGCAATCATTGGTTTTTGTTTTACATACATTTGAAAGTGAAAAAYCTGAGTCTCAACATCACTCCGTTATAGTGGAATTGCCCTATGTCATTTCACTGACACTAAGCTACATAGAACAACTGACATAAGCCTTCATAGCCTATTTCCCTAATAGCTCCAACTGACAGTAGGCTACATAGAACAGACATATAGCAGCACAACTCAATCTAACCAACCCTCGCCAACAGCACAGCCAATCTAACCAACCCTCGCAACAGCACAGCTCGCTCTAACCAACCCTCCCAACAGCACAGCTCACTCTAACCAACCCTCCAACAGCACAGCCAATCAACCAACAGCCCAGCTCAATCTAACCAAACCTCTCGCCAAGGCACAGCTCACTCTAACCAACCCTCGCCAAACAGCACAGCTCAATCTAACCAACCCTCGCCATGCATTGTTACTGGATGTCTTGTCTTGTCCAG